>NC_057802.1:164627658-164662870 GCF_018294505.1 Triticum aestivum
TGTCCTCTACAGCATTCACTTATGGCTAATTCTTCAAGTTGGTTTTTCTGCTAAGTGAATGTGATCGGACCCTTCCCCCTCTATGCTATACTCAACCCAATCTATTCACAAATTCTTCATGTGCGTTCTATTTGAAACTCGTTCAAAATCTTCACTGTGTCCTTGTCAGCTGAAGAATTTGCGAACGGAACTTTTAACTTATCTTATCCAAATCTTTGGCTTTGCCGCTCAAACCGTTCCGCTTCCCACGATATACTTATCTATTCACCCACGATCTAACACGATCTCCACTTCTCAGTACGTGGGTGACACATGTCAAGAGAATGAGAAGGGTCAGGGGCACGTTCGTCCAATTTCTTCGGGCGAACAGTTTTTCACCGTGGCTATAAATACCCCTCTCCCCTTCCTCACTTCTTTTACACCGCTCGACCTCTCTCCAGCTCAAGCTTCTCAAACCCTAGCGCCGCCGCTACATCAGCGTCGCCGGTGAGGAAGAGCTTCACTGCCTCGACCTCGTCGCCGCCGTACTCGCGCGGGCCGCGGAAATCTTCACTCCGCCGCCGCCGTAGCCGTCTTCCTCCGCCGAGTTAGGGCGTGGAAGATCTGCACAGACGAACTTCACTTCTCCACCTCACAGTTCGTCGTGTTCTTCGTCCAGGGTAATTAAAAGTTACTTTTACTGGCCTCTTTGATTCAAATGATTCCTGCAAAATCTTCAAAGGTGTTTATTTCTCAAATTTTTCACACACTGAACACCTCACTTGTCATCTGTTCTTGATTCGTTTCTCTAAGCATCATTTTTCTTCAAGGTTCCTCAATTGTGTGGATCTTCGATCTATACAACTCTGAACCTAAGACAAAGAACGCTTAGTGAAATTCTTCAAGACTCATCTGGTCAAATTCCTCAAACTTGTTCTTTTTGAAAAACCTTCTGAGAACGCATATGACCTCTCCAAATTCCTTGCAACTATACTCTGTTCACAGGTACTCATGTCCGCTGCTGAATCACTAGGTTCTCATCAACTTAACTCATTTGCAGCATTCCTCGAAGAAAAGTTGCATACTTCTTCAGAGAGTTCAATTGTTCAAATTCCTCAACTGAAGAAAATGGCTGATGGAAAGAAGCCACAGAAAGGAGGAAAGAGGCCTGAGGTCAATACTGCCTTTGAAATCCCTGAGGACATTTATGCTTGGTACTGCACATGCCCTGAGGAAGATAAGAATCAGCGCAAGGTGCGCATTCAGAGGATAGAAAGGAGATGGGCAAAAGAGTGGAGGGAGTACAGGTATGTGACTCCAAAATACATGAAGAAATTCGCTGTTACTCCTCCATGCCCAAGACCACCATTGGCACCTGGCCAAGAGGCAGATCCCACTAGCATCAAGCGCGGTGAGGATTTTCCTGAAGAATGGGCCAAGCGCCAGGCCAAGTTGGCCAAACAGGCAAAAGATGCAGTGAAGAAGTTCAACGAAGATTCCACTGCTGCTGCTGCTGAGGCCTCTGTAAGGCCGAAGAAATCCATGGCAAAGAAGCCTGCGCACAAGCCAAGTGCCTCTTCTTCAATGCCCTCACGGCCAATTTCCCCAGCTCAGCCCTCACGGCCAATGCCTCAAGCCGCTCCTGCTCCTCCAAAGCCCTCAGCTGCTCCGACAAAATCCTCAGCACCTGTGCATCTCGCCACGTGCCAAAGGTCTACAGGCATCTCTATTGCCTCAGGAGCTTCGGCTAGTTCCTCAGCTGCACCAAATTCTTCAACAGGACCCTCTCTGCTGAAGACTAAGACCACTGCTGGACGAGGCTCTCGCCCAAGTCCTCATAAGAAGCAGGTCGCCTTCCAAGTACCGTCTGAAGAAGACGAAGCTGATGATGAAGAACTTGCTGAGATCATCAGAGATAGGCAAGTCAGGGCCGCTAGAGCCAAAGGCACAAATGTGCCACTGCTTTTGGATCCAAGGTTGATCCTCGACCATATTGATCTCTGGCACAAGGACCCAAACACTCCTATGCCTGATTTCAAGTAGACACCTGGCCAAAGTCACATGCTGACCCATTTCATCCAAGAAGAAAAATGGAAATATGAGAAGGCCAGGCAGATCAAGAAAGCGCAATATAAGAAGGAGAAATTTCTGAAGAACAACGTTGTCACTATGACAACTGATGAACTTGTAAAGATTCAGTCTGAAATCAAAGTCCTTGGCGATGATTTCAATGCTTACTATGCTGATTGGCAAGGAGCCAAGGTCAGGTTTGTTAAACTGACTGAGAAGTTCACCACCAATGTTGCAGCCCCATCGCAACAAGAAATTCCTCAGGCTGAAGAAATTGCTCAGCCAACTGAAGAACATGCCAGCACCGCTGATGACTTTCAGACTGCTGAAGAAAATGTGGGTTCCAGGGCTGATGACTGCATTCCAGCCGCTGAAGAAATTGCCGGGGCACCCACTAGTGGTGCGCCTGAAGAAAATGAAGAGGTCAGGGCAAATGCATCAGTTATGCCTGAAGAAAATCAACCACATTCCTCTGCTCCTCCTGCGCCTACTCCAACTCCAATCCTTCCATCTGCATCAGATGTGAAGAAGACCAAGGCTGCAGAGCATGCAGCAGTGAAGAAAAGGAAAGCATCAGCTCCTTCAGATTCTTCAGCACCGAAGAAGATGAAGAAATTGACAAGCTCATTTGCTCATCCAATTGATGTTGTTCCAGTTTCCTCCATGCCATCAAAGGAAATCATCCCCTTTGATGAAGAATATGTGATCCCTAGCGGATCTGATGAAGAAAATCCTTCTGCTGCTTCGTCAGAGCAGATGGATGAAGAAATTGAAGCGGATCAAATCCCTTCAACACCAGTTGTTTCCTTGCCTATGCCTCAGTTCACAGCTGAAGAGGCTGGCGTTGAAGAAATGGAAGAAGAAGATGTGGACATTGGCTGTACCACACCAGTAATGAATGATGACTTTTGGGAAAGTCAGCACCCCAATTCTCCACTCTTCACTCCACTACAGCAAATTCCTCAGTCCCCATCAACTACAGTTCAAATGGGATCTGATGAAGCTCATGAAGACATTCCAGCCGCTAGTGCTGAAGAAAATGAGAATGAGGAATTGAAGAACCAGGCTGCCACTGAAGAGGAACCAGAAATTCATCAGCCTAAAGAACCTGAGATTGCGACTCCTGAGGTCATCATGCAACTGACTGACACTCCACTGCCCAAGCCAAAGGATCCATTCTCAAGGAAGCAAAAATTCAAGGCTGATGCATTCTTTGGCGAGCACGTATTCTTCACTGAGTACAACCCTTATGACTCTGCTCGCATAAGGAAGAGGCGTTTCTGGATGGCCAGCCAGGCAAATTTCTATTCCTCGGTGCTGTTCAACAAAGACAAAGTCTTCGATCATGAGCACATTCCTCACGTGGATATGGAATCTCTGCCGTGCTTCGAGCCAGTCCTCAGTGTTCTTCACGACGCTGGATTGTTAAATTTCTGCACTGACATCTGTGATTGGAATGAAGAACTTATTCTTCAATTTTATGCGACGCTGCACATCACTGGAAATTCTGAAGATGTGAATTCATGGGTGCTGGACTGGATGTCTGAAAACACTCACTACAAAGCACCAGCTACTGAATTGCTTTGTGCTTTGCCTCTCAGTCCGCCCCTTGAAGGTGCTTGTTGCATCTACAATGAACCTGAGCTTACCGATCACTACATGCAAGTGCTGATGAAGCCTTTGAAGCCAGGTCAGGCCCCAAGAACAACATTCCTTGTGAAGGAATTACTGTATGTGCCTCGGACTGTCTATCGCATTTTGACGAAGACATTGGTTCCTATCAAGGGCCACGACTCGAATGAAGAAGAAGTCGTTGGCATCATGAAGAATCTGCTTTTCAATATCATTCATGGCGTTCCCGTCAACTTCCATGATTTCTTCTTGAGGACTCTGGCCAATGTCGCAATGTCACCATTTGAGTTGAAGCCTTATGCACCATGGATTATGAGATTCATCAGAACAAGGTCTTCACTCAACTACAAAGCTGATACTCTGAACCATTGCAGCTACTTGCCCCCGATCGAAGTCCTCAAACGGACATTTTCCTCAACTGATGAAAAGGGCAAGGCTACTGCTGTAATTGATGAAGGCATTCGTCCATTGGATGGACAATTTCGCAAGGCTGCATCCTAATCCACCAATGATGACTCTGCCACCCATGACTCTGCCGCAAACGCACCCAAGCAAAATCCTCAAGGCACAACACCCAGGGTGATGACTGATCGTGAGCTTCTCCTCAGTCTTCATAAGAAGGTTGGTCGCAATCATAAATGGGTCAAGCGTCAGTTTGGTTCAATTCTTCACAACATGACTGCTACCCACAATGCAGTGAAGAAAAACCACTACTACCTTCATGAAACCCTCAACCGCACCTGGGTTGTTCTGTCTCAAGTTTATAGTGAAGAAGATCTAAAGAAAATGGGTCTCAAGGAAGATCTTGACTGGGCTGCACCTCCTCCGAAGAAGTACAAGAAGGTCAAGGTTCCTTCCTTGGTGGCCAGCTCCTATTCTTCATCACGTGACACTGATGAACATGAAGATTTGGACGACACTGCGGCAGGCCCTACATCAACAAACGACCCCAACAACGCTGGCGCTCCTTCATCAACTTGATATTCTTCACGGGCGTTAGTCCTCATTTTTGAACCTTTTGGTCATTCGATGACAAAGGGGGAGAAATTTGAGTTAGTCTTCAAGCGGGTCTATCTTATATGGGCATTTTTTTCTAAGTTACAACTCTCGTTCTTCTGATGACTTTGTTGGATCGACTTGTAAACTTAAACTCTATGGTGGTCTGATACTTTTGCTGTTTCTTCTGCATGCTTATTCCTCGTTAATATTATTGCACGCATGCTGAATTACATCAGTCACCATATTTCATCATGCATTTCAAATTCTTCATATATTATGTCAAATGCGTGTATGAATTACAAGATATAGGGGGAGATCTCCATGATTCAACTCTTCAAGTGTGCATTGCTTCAAAAGCAAACTCCTCACTATGCACATCTTCAGGGGGAGTTCTTCTATATCTTGCAATCAAATTCCTCAATATCAGTATTTACACTTCATATGTTTATCCCCATTGAAAACTTAACCTATATTGTCATCAATCACCAAAAAGGGGGAGATTGTAAGTGCATCTAGTGCCCCTTAGTGATTTTGGTGTATTGAAGACTTATAGGTTAAGGGACTGATGTGTTTATGAGTGTACACAGGTCTATAAGTCTATGAGGAGTGTGATACTTACAGTGAAAGTCGACCCCTAAAAATGAAGTTATTCGACTGAAGACTTTGTATTTCTGAAGACTTTCTGAAGACTTTGAAAGTGAAGAAATTGGTGTGACCTTGAAGACTTGGTATTCATTTGAGGAACATGAAGCGTGAAGACTTTTTTTTCGTAGTTTCATTTTCTCTTTCTTGAGTCATAGGAAACACCGTACTGTTAAAGGGGGTCGAGGAAATACTAAGGAAAAATTTCCATGTGATGCTCAACTCAAAATCCAACACCTACCAATCCCTTCTAGTGAAGCCATTGGAAATCTCATACAGTTCAGTCATATTCTTCAGTGATAGAGAATAAGTTCTTCTGGTCTCTGAGGAATTTGTTCTGACTGAGGAGTTAGGAATTCGCCGGTGCGGATTGCCTACACAGTGAGGAACATGATAGCCTGAGGAATTTGATACTTAAATTTCCGACCATTGCTGTGCTATGCGCCAGCTGTCCCAAAATATCTACCCACCTAACGGTCATATCATTGAAGGGCATTTATGTCTTATCATGTCGGGCTACTCCCTAGGCTATAAATAGCTGCCCCCTACAACCACTAGCTAGTTGGCTGCTCCGAGAGAAACTAACACTTGTCATTTGAGAGCATCCCATCCTCCGAGGACTTTGAGCGAAAATCATCAAGTGAGGAAAAACCCAAACCCAAACACCTACAAACCCAAAGTGATTGAGCATCACTGAAGAGATTGATCCTGCGTGGATCCGACGCTTGTTACCTTTGAAGACTGTGCTTCTTCCAAACGGTTAGGCGTCATGGTCTAGAGCATCCAAGAGGAAATTGTGGATCGCCGAGTGACCGAGTTTGTGAAGGTTCGGAAGTCACCTAAAGACTTACCACGAGTGATTGGGCGAGGTCTGTGTGACCTTAGCTCAAGGGGAATATGGTGAGGACTAGGTGTCCTGAACTGTGTGTTCAGGACTGGGTGTCCGGGACTGTGTGTCGTCAGGTTTAAATACCTAGCCGCCCTAACCAGATGTACAACTGAGACATCAGTTGGAACTGGTCTACCAAATCATTGTCTTCATCAAGCCTACTGGTTCTATTTCCTCAACTCTTTCATTTCCTCATTACTGTGTTGTGTGATTGTCATATCTGTGTTTGAAGACTTTGACTGAAGACTTTCTCAATTTCCTCAGTTCAATTTCTTCAGTCTGTTTGTCTTCATCCTGTGTTATCCTGTGTTTACGCTTTCTATACTCAGTGCTTGTCTTCATTTCATCATGATGACCGTGCTTGTGTTCTGTTATGTTTACTTCTGAGTACTTATTCCGCTGCAAGTAGTTCTTCGCTAAGGAATTTCCTCACCCGCAAATTCCTCAGTGAAGAATTCATAAAAATCGCCTATTCACCCCCCTCTAGTCGATATAACGCACTTTCAATAGCTTGCTTGAATACTTGATCAATCATGACTCAACACATGAGTCCATTATGATCATATCTTTGAGCCACTCCTAGAATTCATCATTCAAATCATCCTTTTAAGATCTTGATCCATTATGGCTCAAACCATAGCTCTAAGCATGGCAACCCTTAAGATACTCCAATGAACTTCATTTTGATGATCTCAATGTAATTGTTGCTTCAAAGGACTACATGGGGACTACATGTACTTTCAATCTCCCCCATTTTGGTAATTGATGACAATCTCAACAAGAGGGTTTATATAATGAATTTTTACACAAGCACGCAATTTTTTCCGAGGATAAATTGTGTACTTGCGGTGATTTTGATAGCATCAATTATCACAAAAAAACTTGATGTTTATCAAAACCGGTCGTACTAACATCAAAACACTACACAAGCATTTGATGTTAGTAAGACTGCAATATATAGAGCACGCTCCCCCACAATATATGCATGTGTGAATGAACTTTGAATTTCATTGCATATATTGGTTGATATAAACAAGTTGGAGTTTTCTCTATATATTCATTCATGCAACAAGCATATATGACTAGGGTGGATATGCATGAATGACAACAAGAACTTCAAAATATATTTATCTTAAACCCTCTAAACTTCTCCCCCATTGACAACAAATGCCAAAATGGAAGACAAAACATCTAGAAGACCAATATAGTATGTGTCCCTCCTTGATGTGCGCATATCACAAAATGTGAGTGAACGCAAATGCATATTCAATAATGAACAATTTGAGGAGCTCAAAAACTACAGAATGCAACCATATATGAAGATATGAAAACAAGCATTAAACATGTGAGGAAAACAGTCAAAACACATGAGTGCGCAAGATTATATGCCACACATACAAGCACTCACGACACAACCTCTTACCGAAGCCACCATAAGAATAAGAGGAAACAAACGAAGTGGCCGGCAGGGAATAAATGATATCAAGGAAAGATATGAACTTTCTCATGTATAATTTTTTTTTCTGAGTGGCCAATCATAATCATGATATGTATCCACAAAGAAACTTTGCATACACAAAATAGATGCAATTGATAAGAACATGATATACACAAGTGAATCCATTATTATACAACTGAAACCTAGTCATAATAGCAAGGCACATGGCACAAAGCACATGGCACAAATTGATCTCATTTGCATAACACAAAGTGAAGCAAGCAATCAAAAGATCCAACGAGCCAAAAGGATAAAAGAACATTATGATTTGGTCAAAGGAGTGTTCTAAGGAAAATAGAGAAGCTCCCCATGATTTGTGTACTATTTAGAATTTTTGTATTGGGATGCAAATGCACAAAATAGGATCATCACTCCCCCAAAATCAATAGGTACACAAAACTATTGAAAGTAGGCATAGATAAGAAAAGAAGCCTAGCATTTGCAACAAACATATGGTTGAGCAACATGTAAATGAGGCAACCTAAGAATAGGCACAAACAAAATGATGTGTGTGAGTCACGCCAAAGCACTTGAGAAGACTAGTATAAGGATGAGAATTAAGCATCAACATAGTCTTGAGTAAATGAGATACAAGGTGCAAGACATGTCCTTCCCACACACACGAAGTTAAGAAGGTCACACACACATCAAGCAAATGGGTTCACAAGCTCACTAATAGAAAATAAAAAATCAAAGCTTGTGACAACCCATGATGAAGATAGGAAATAATAGGCTTATCAAGACAAGCATGAGGAGAACAATCTTCACCAAACATGAGTGCAGTAAGATGCAAAGAGGTAAGACATGCACTCATACAACAAGTGCTTCCATGGAGCCACCAAAGATATAAAAAGTGAATGAAATGGTGGACATGAAAGAATAGGGATATCAACTAGAGATGTAACTTCTCTCACGTGTATAAGATTCTAGGTAGATGATATCCACAAAGAAGGATGTACACATAAAATAGGTACAAAAGAAAAGGATAAGATATCCAAATGGGAGTCACAAAATATACCAATGAGATCTTTGCTTGAAAGCATAGCACGTGGCTTAATATAATATTATTGTATATTAATGAACTCCAAACACACAACCATCAAAGACATCACAACTCGCAACAACAGATCATTGTTGGGATGCTTTGAGAAAGGAAACAAGTATCACAGGAACGAGTCAAGAAATTCATGCCATGATGCAACCTACACAAGGTTCAGCTCATTTCTATATATATGCATGAAGTAAATACTTGTTACCGAGATAGCATTGGTATGAAGTCGTAGATCAATAAAATGTCCAAGCTTGGCTCTAATTTCCTCATAGTGCCACCACCTTCATGAATAAGCCAAGCACCCAATGCTTCTCAAATGTACCTAAAACATTTTAAGTACAATATGGTCCCCAAACTTATTGGGTCCGAAGTAGTTAGCATAACTACAACACATAGGGTAAAACCACTTAAACATGTGCATATTGATATGAATTTGAATTTCATGCACATCTTAGCTATTAAGAATTTGATGGATTTACCATATATATATTGGATCAAATAAAGCAAACAAGGTATGTGAATTTACACATAGTAAATATGCATGCACAAGCCTACCAAAATCTAGGGAGATACAAATTGGACAAATGAACACGTAGCCGTTAATACTTCCAGTAACATCACTAGTCATTCATGTTGTCCAAAATGAATCAAAGTGACAAATCAATATATGATAGCACACAAAGTTTAACATATGAACCAAGGAAAAACCAATGAGCATATAAGATATGCATTGCACACATACTCATAGGAATATCTCACTCAAGTAGATATAGGACACTATATATAAACAATGAGATAACAAACTCTCATATAGAGCAATACGATGAATTCGAACAAAATGGTATTTCGGGTTATCATTCGGTGTAGAAACCAAATAAGTACATGATTATCTATACTAACACAAGCATAACATGAGAGTTTAGAAATAAACACAATGCTTGGATAGCATATTATTAACATTCCAACTAGATATATCATCATGCAAAGCAACAATTGGAATAGCTTTAATCAACCGATTTTCCAAATATGATTTTAAAGATAACCATGGGCAAAACCGCACAAGAATAACATACGTAAACAAGGCATTGCATGCCACGGAGATATAAGATAATCTCAAATATAAATTCTAAGTGGCATCCCTCAATTGTTCATATTAACAAGGATTGTGATATGCACAAAGCATATCACTCCCCCATAATATGATGATCCATGTATTATCCACAAGAAGCAAATGAAACCCAACTAAGGATAATTAATGGATGAGAATTTGAATTTCAAATGAGCTTTACATACCACATAGTAACTAGATAATATTGCACTAACAATACTAGGTGGTATCCCACATATATACATATTTAATGTTTGTGATATGTGTAAAACATAGCACTCCCCCATAATGTGATGATCCATTAATATCTCAAAAGAGCCAAGGAAGATTCAACTAATGAAGCAATAAAGGCTCGAAACCGCACACACAAATATATGAAGTGCATTGCGACCTACACATGCTAGATAACACAAATCAAGCATACTAGGAAGCACAACATATACAAGCACATGCTAGGTACAAAACCTAAACATGCAAGGGACTTAGTAACTTTCAATGTAAACAATGCAAGTATAAGTTACCGCAAAGAGGAGCATTGGATTGATAGATATGATGATAATCCACTTGACTTGGCATTAACCATAACATATGGTGAAAATAGTTTTTCTTCATGAAGTAGCCAAGTCTCCAATGCCCTCCACACACCTATTGATCAAGTTTGAGCTTGATGGTCCCCAACCAAGTTGGGTCCTAAGAAGTTAGTAACAATAGGCTTAGCAACCCAAATGGTCTTGTCCACTTTCAAACTTCTTTGGGAACCCACAAACTTGGCAAACACATTGCCAACAATATCCTTCCTTAGCGAATAATGATTATTGACTATAGGAGGCTTAGATATGTTACCGTTGGGACAAGATGAAGCTATGTGTCCCTTCTCACGACAAACATAACAACATGTGCCCCCTTTTCTTTTCTTCTTTATTTTCTCAATTTGAGAAGAATCATCATGGTTCATCATGGGTGGAGGCCTTCCTACATCTTGAGATTGAACTTGAGGCCACTTCTCATGTTGCTTCTTATTTGAAGCCTTCTTCCTTAGTGGACAAGATCTCACATGGTGTCCAACATTTTTGCACTTAAAGCAAGTAATGTTGGCTGAATTCTTGACTTGATCTTGTCCCTTCTTCTTGTTCTTGGACTTCTTCTTGTTGGAGATGAAATCAAGTCCTATTTTGTCGTGAGGGTCCTTTTGCACACTCAAGATAGTATCACAACATTTTTCCAAGTCTTTCTTCAAACTAGTGACTTGGGCCTTGAGCTCTTTATTTTCCTCTAGAAGGTTAGTATTAACAAAAGAACTAGAGGAAGTAGAAGCTTCATTGTTAGAGCAACAAGGCATGGTGAGCAATTCATTACAAGATGTACCAATATCATGTAGAGAGGAATTGCAAGGACTAGCACATGGCAATAAGGCATTTCGAGTAGAAGATGTGCTAATATCCACATGAGACTCACATGATTTTACCTTGGTGACCATACCCTCATGAGATAACTTTAACTCATCATGAGAGATTAGAAGATCCTCATGAGTGCTTGAGAGCTTTTTATGACTTTCTCCCAATTCCCCATAATTGCTAGTTAGCAAATCAAGTTGAGTCCTTAGCTCAACATTTTCTTTTAATATCGATGCTTCACACAAGATAGAGTTAGTAGCACAAGCACCATTATCAATATGAGAGGAGCATGTAGAAGCTAGAGACTCCGCATGAGTAGCTTGAAGTTCCTCATGAGACTTAGAGAGTTTGGTGAGCTCTCCTTTAACCTTCTTGTAGTCAAGGTCAAGGTGCTCAAAATCCTCTTTAAGTTTACAATGAGTAACTTCAATCTCTTCTTTTAAAGACCTCGAGTCACTAAGACATTGATGAGCCATAGCAAGTTCATGTTCAAGTTGTTCACTTTTTGCTTGCTCGTAAAGAAACAAGTCATTACGTTTTTGAAAGCAAGCAAGAACATCTTTGAGCCTTTTATAAGTGTTATTTTTAGCTCTACGAAGAGTTTTCCCAATCTCATAGATATTTTGAGTCAAGACTTCATCATCTTCCTCATTACAACTATCATCATTATCACTAAGAGAAGATGATACCTCGTCATTACCTCTTGCCATGAGGCACATGTGAACACAGGGGGTTGATGATGATTCTTTTGGAGAAGAGGGTTCTTCATCAACCAAGCGTGCCTCATTTTTCTTGATTTCCTCTACATGGTTAGTTTCACAAAGAGAACTAGAGGGAATCACGGCATTTTGAATATGGCAACACAAACGACCAAGCATATCATCACAAGAATTTATGAGTGCATCATTAAATGATATGCATGGACTCTCTACACAAGAATGTACGATGTTTTCGGTGTTAGATATGCTCGTGTCCATAGAAGATACATCACTAGTATCAACATAAGCAAGATCATCAATGATGAGCTTAATACCATCATCACGAGATATTTCTTCACTCACCATGCCATTACCTTGTGGTAAGCCACATGTTGGTGAAGTGAAAGATGTTGATGTATGCAAGTAATCGGAGGTGGAAGCAATAAAGAGCTCTTCATGATTTAAAAATGTGGAGAACTCCTCCATTAACTCCCCGAAAATAATATTGTCTTCATCAAGATTGGACCCACCATATATATCTTCAATTTTGGTCCAAGCCTCATGAGCCAACGAACAAGACGAGATTGACTTGAACACCTCGAAGGTTATAGCTTGGTGAATGACACTTAAAGCTTCACAATCAAGATGCATATCATCAAGTGATGGAGATTGTCCATCCTTTAGATTTGAATTCCCTACAACCACAATCCGCAAAGCATTTGGACCCATGGCCCGAAAGTGACAAAGCATGTGTAATCTCCACATAATGTAATTTGTGCCATTAAAACAAAATGTGTCATCGTGCACTAGTTCACTAGTTGACATCGTTACTCTCTAGGCGGTTAAGCCTAATAAGGAGAGACCTAGCTCTGATACCAATTGAAAGGACCACGATGTCGCCTAGAGGGGGGTCAATAGGCGTTTTAAAATCTTGTACGGATTTGGCTATATCCTAATGCGGAAATAAACTAGCAGATACTTTTCAAGCACAAATCCTAAATATACTAGGCTCACTAAGTGCACCAACAACTTAGCATAAACAAGATGAGAACAACGAGGATATGAGTAAGCACAAGTAAGTTACACAAACTTACTCAATGTATATCACGAGATATGGAAATGAATATTAGAAGCTAGCAATTCACACTAAACACAAGATAGAACAATAGTAGGAAGTATGAATTGCAGACTATAAAGTGTTGGCCTAAGTAATCTCTACGATATGGTAACCAACACAATATAATGAGGACAACAAGAATAGTGAATGCACGGTCAAGTGACCAAGGTAAACCACAAGTACGGAGTTAGGGTTAGGGATAACCGAAGTCACAGAGACGATGATGTATCCCGATGTTCACTTCCTTGGAGGGAAGCTAGTCACCGTTAGAGAGGTGGATGTTACCACGAAGGCACACCAACGCCACGAAGGCTCACCCTATTCTCCTTGAGATATCACCACGAAGGCGATTCCCAACCACTAGTGGTAGACCTTGAGGCGGCCTCCAAACCTTCACAAACTTTTCGGGGGACAAATCACAAGTTGATTCCTCATCGGAGCACTCCTACCGCCTAGGAGTCTCCAACCTCCAAGAGTAACAAGATCAAGGGGGAAATGCTCAAGACTTTCTCAAATCACGAATTGATTTGGTCACAAGAGGGAGAGGGAGAGCATCTATCTTTTGATTAGAACCACTCTCAAGAACACTCACTAATCTCTCCGGGATCTAAGATTTGGTGTAGGAGAAGTGGGAGGGAGCCACTTGTGTTCTTGGGGCGATTTTGGATGGAGTGGTCAACACTCTCCCGGAGTGAGAGAGGGATATTTATACCCCAAAGAAAATAGAGTCGTTTCCCGCAGTTGTTGACCTGCCCGGATGATCTGGACGCACACCCGGATGATCCGGGCAATGTCCGGATGTCTGGGAAGGTCAATATACAATGTGGTGAAGCGGAAACCCGGATGTCCAGGGACGTAGCCGGATGATCCAGACAATGCCCGGATGACCCGGATAGGCAGCCGGATGATCCGGCTAGCTAGGATAAGGTTCTGTGATGATTGTTTTCGGCAACCCGGATGATCCGGGATGGAACCCGGATGATCCGGGTAGGTACCCGGATGATCCGGCTAGCTAGAATAGGCTTCTGTGATGAGGAGCCCGGATGATACGAGAGGGAACCCGGATGATCCGGCCAGTAAGAAAATAGCACGCGACCTGAAACTGAAACAAGCATAACTTCTACATACGGACTCAGATTTTGATGATCTTGGGCTCGTTTTGAAGCTATGAAAAAACTCCAGGTCCTCACATAGATAACCACCTAAGATAAACCAAAATGGAGGGTGCAAAGTATGCAAAGGTTAGATCATATATTTTGGGAAACTATTTGGCTTTGGCTTTTCTTTGGTATATAGGATATGAGTGGAATTGTGTATAGAAGATGTTTACTTGAGCAAATCCATCACAAATCCCTTTGATCCCCTCTTAATAGTGCAGGATCCCTATAACTCAAGAATCATAAAAGAGCTACACTACATAGCTATCGAGAATCCATTCTTGAGTGTATATGTTTCTTTGGTGGTCATCACTCCACAACACTAACGTCAAAGGAACTAATACCTTTGACACGAGCCATTCACTTGAGCTTGATGTTGATGTCTTTTCTTGGCTCAAGATGAACGCAAGACATTGGTGAAGCCTTCAAGTCTCTCCCCCATACACAATGTGGGAAGCTTTGCTTTGTATTCATCTTCACTTGTCCATCATGTGATCATCCACAAGCTTCAAGCATGTAATCCTTTGGGATGGTTATCTTGAACTTTCCCTTGTCAACCATGACCACCAACACTTGATGTCATCCTCTCATAGACACTTGAAATCTCTCTCTCTGTCTCTCTCGATGCGAGCCTATGAGAATCACCTAACCCTCAAAAACATAGACACCACATAGTATGGGTTAGTACACAGAGTGCAATTGATAATTTCTTATCATACCACAAGATCCTATGTGGTGCATCATTTGTGCTCTTGTGTTGACCATTTAGAGTTCGATCTTTGAGCTTCATCTTGGTCAACCTATATCTCTACTCCATGTTTAATCTTGACGTCTTGAAGGGTATATTGAATTCTTCACTTGAATAGCTTGCTTGAATACTTGATCAATCATGACTCAACACATGAGTCCATTATGATCATATCTTTGAGCCACTCCTAGAATTCATCATTCAAATTATCCTTTTAAGATCTTGATCCATTATGGCTCAAACCATAGCTCTAAGCATGGCAACCCTTAAGATACTCCAATGAACTTCATTTTGATGATCTCAATGTAATTGTTGCTTCAAAGGAGTTGTCTTCCATTATTCTTCAATCATTTTCCAATGGGACTAACCTTCAAATGTATATCTCAATGCAAACATTAGTCCATAAGGATTGTCATTAATTACCAAAACCACACATGGGGACTACATGTACTTTCAATCTCCTCCATTTTGGTAATTGATGACAATCTCAACAAGAGGGTTTATATAATGAATTTTTACACAAGCACGCAATTTTTTCCGAGGAAAAATTGTATACTTGAGGTGATTTTGATTGCATCAATTATCACAAAGAAACTTGATGTTTATCAAAACCGGTCGTACTAACATCAAAACACTACACAAGCATTTGATGTTAGTAAGACTGCAATATATAGAGCAAGCTCCCCCACAATATATGCATGTGTGAATGAACTTTGAATTTCATTGCATATATTGGTGTATATAAACTAGTTGGAGTTTTCTCTATATATTCATTCATGCAACAAGCATATATGACTAGGGTGGATATGCATGAATGAGAACAAGAACTTCAAAATATATTTATCTTAAACCCTCTAAACTTCTCCCCCATTGGCAACAAATGCCAAAATGGAAGACAAAACATCTAGAAGACCAATATAGTATGTGTTCCTCCTTGATGTGTGCATATCACAAAATGTGAGTGAACGCAAATGCACATATTCAATAATGAACAATTTGAGGAGCTCATAAACTAGAGAATGCAACCATATATGAAGATATGAAAACAAGCATTAAACATGTGAGGAAAGCAGTCAAACCACATGAGTGCGCAAGATTATATGCCACACATACAAGCACTCATGACACAGCCTCTTGCCGAAGCCACCATAAGAATAAGAGGAAACAAACGAAGTGGCCGGCAAGGAATAAATGATATCAAGGAAAGATATGAACTTTCTCATGTAAATTTTTTTCCTGAGTGGCCAATCATAATCATGATATGTATCCACAAAGAAACTTTGCATACACAAAATAGACGCAATTGATAAGAACATGATATACACAAGTGAATCCATTATTATACAACTGAAACCTAGTCATAATAGCAAGGCACATGGCACAAATTGATCTCATTTGCATAACACAAAGTGAAGCAAGCAATCAAAAGATCCAACGAGCCAAAAGGATAAAAGAACATTATGATTTGGTCAAAGGAGTGTTCTAAGGAAAATAGAGAAGCTCCCCATGATTTGTGTACTATTTAGAATTTTTGTATTTGGATGAAAATGCACAAAATAGGATCATCACTCCCCCAAAATCAATAGGAACACAAAACAATTGCAAGTAGGCATAGATAAGAAAAGAAGCCTAGCATTTGCAATAAACATATGGTTGAGCAACATGTAAATGAGGCAACCTAAGAATAGGCACAAACAAAATGATGTGTGTGAGTGACGTCAAAGCACTTGAGAAGACTAGTATAAGGATGAGAATTAAGCATCAACGTAGTCTTGAGTAAATGAGATACAAGGTGCAAGACATGTCCTTCCCACACACACGAAGTTAAGAAGGTCACACACACATCAAGCAAATGGGTTCACAAGCTCACTAATAGCGGTCAAGAACATCCTGAAATACCTGAAAAGGACTAAGGATATGTTTCTCGTTTATGGAGGTGACAAAGAGCTCATCGTAAATGGTTACATTGATGCAAGCTTTAACACTGATCCGGACGATTCTAAATCGCAAACCGGATACTTGTTTATATTGAACGGTGGAGCTGTCAGGTGGAGCAGTTCTAAACAAAGCGTCGTGGCGGGATCTACGTGTGAAGCGGAGTACATTGCTGCTTCGGAAGCAGCAAATGAAGGAGTATGGATGAAGGAGTTCATATCTGATCTAGGTGTCATACCTAGTGCATCGGGTCCAATGAAAATCTTTTGCAACAATACTGGTGCAATTGCCTTGGCAAAGGAATCCAGATTTCACAAGAGAACCAAGCACATCAAGAGACGCTTCAACTCCATCTGGGATCAAGTCCAGGTGGGAGACATAGAGATTTGCAAGATACATACGGATCTGAATGTGCAGACCCGTTGACTAAGCCTCTTCCACGAGCAAAACATGATCAACCCCAAGGCTCCATGGGTGTTACAATCATTATTGTGTAATCTAGATTATTGACTCTAGTGCAAGTGGGAGACTGAAGGAAATATGCCCTAGAGGCAATAATAAGTTATTATTTATTTCCTTATTTCATGATAAATGTTTATTATTCATGCTAGAATTGTATTAACCGGAAACTTAGTACATGTGTGAATACATAGACAAACAGAGTGTCACTAGTATGCCTCTACTTGACTAGCTCGTTAATTAAAGATGGTTATGTTTCCTAACCATAGACATGAGTTGTCATTTGATTAACGGGATCACATCATTAGGAGAATGATGTGATTGACTTGACCCATTCCGTTAGCTTAGCACTTGATCGTTTAGTATGTTGTTATTGCTTTCTTCATGACTTATACATGTTCCTATGACTATGAGATTATGCAACTCCCGTTTACAGGAGGAACACTTTGTGTGCTACCAAACGTCACAACGTAAATGGGTGATTATAAAGGTGCTCTACAGGTGTCTCCGAAGGTACTTGTTGAGTTGGCATATATCGAGATTAGGATTTGTCACTCCGATTGTCGGAGAGGTATCTCTGGGCCCACTCGGTAATACACATCACTATAAGTCTTGCAAGCATTGTAACTAATGAGTTAGTTGCGGAATGATGTATTACGGAACGAGTAAAGAGACTTGCCGGTAACGAGATTGAACTAGGTATTGGGATGCCGACAATCGAATCTCGGGCAAGTAACATACCGATGACGAAGGGAACAACGTATGTTGTTATGCGGTTTGACCGATAAAGATCTTCGTAGAATATGTGGGAGCCAATATGAGCATCCAGGTTCCGCTATTGGTTATTGACCGGAGACGTGTCTCGGTCATGTCTACATAGTTCTCGAACCCGTAGGGTCTGCACGCTTAAAGTTCGGTGACGATCGGTATTATGAGTTTTTGTGTTTTGATGTACCGAAGGTAGTTCGGAGTCCCGGATATGATCACAGACATGACGAGGAGTCTCGAAATGGTCGAGACGTAAAGGTCGATATATTGGACGACTATATTCGGACACCGGAAGTGTTCCAGGTGGTTTCGGAGAAAACCGGAGTGCTGGAGGGTTACCGGAACCCCCCCGGGAGAAATAATGGGCCTTATGGGCCTTAGTGGAGAGAGAGGGCTGGCCTAGGGCAGGCCACGCGCCCCTCCCCCTCTGGTCCGAATTGTACTAGGAGAGGGGGGTGGCGCCCCCCTTTCCTTCTCCCTCTCCCCCTTCCTTTCCCCCTCCTAGTAGGAGTAGGAAAAGAGGGGAGTCCTACTCCTACTAGGAGGAGGAGGACTCCTCCTGGCGCGCCATAGAGGGCCGGCCGGCCTCCCCCCTTGCTCCTTTATATACGGGGGCAGGGGGGCACCTCTAGACACACAAGTTGATCAGTTGATCTCTCCCAACCGTGTAAGGTGCCCCCCTCCACCATAATCCACCTCGATCATATCGTAGCGGTGCTTAGGCGAAGCCCTGCGTCGGTAGCAACATCATCATCGTCATCACGCGTCGTGCTGAAGAAACTCTCCGACGAAACTCTGCTGGATCGGAGCTCGTGGGACGTCATTGAGTTGAACGTGTGCTGAACTCGGAGGTGCCGTGCGTTCGGTACTTGGATCGGTCGGATCGTGAAGACGTACGACTACATCAACCGCGTTGTGCTAACGCTTCCGCTTTCGGTCTACGAGGGTATGTGGACACACTCTCCCCTGTCGTTGCTATGCATCACCATGATCATGCGTGTGCGTAGGATTTTTTTTGAAATTACTGCGTTCCCCAACACTAGCCCTCTCATGAGAGCTAAGAAGGCCGAGATTCGGAGTCCGAGGGACCTTCAAAGTCCCGGACTAGTTGGGAGTCATGGAACTCCAGAAGCGGTGACACTCGAAGTGTTTCGTCCACCAAGCACCACTCTCAACAACCCTTCCATAGGACATATGTCATGCTTCAACAAGGCGACTGAACCTATTTAAAAAAACATCATTGTGTCACTTTGTCGAATGAACAACGACCTTCGCTATAAGACTGTCGTATGCACCCCCGATGGTGTCCTGGACTAGGGGGTGCTAGAGCCATATGGGCTGGGCCGAGGACTTCCCAAGATTATTGTCAAGTGGGCATCGTTCGTCAATCCTAGGAGAAACCAAGATGGAAGATCCGGAAGACTTGACGTGTACTCCAAAGATTTAGAGGTAGTCTTCGACACGATTGCCCTTAGATGCGACCGATCTATGCAAACCCTAGACACCCCTGATATCTATATAAACTGAGGGGTGATGGTTGTAGAGGACAACTCATACACTCACGACCTAGTATAGGTAAACTCACGTGTCCTTGTTACCATCTAGGTAAACTCTTCGAGAGGGCCCGAACCTAGGTAAACTCCCGTGCCCTTGTTACTATCATGTCAAGACTGCCAGTTCAGGACCCCCTACCCGAGATATACTATATTTGACTCCATCAACCCCTCCTACTAATCTTTAACCACGTTGCTAAGGAAACCCGTGGTCAAAAATTGATTCTCAAACGTCAACAAATTTTACCACGTAGAAATAGTTGGACAAGGATTAGAATTATCTATTTCTACACCCGATTTGTACAAGTGGACATTTTTAATTAGGATTGCATGTGAAACATGAAGATGTAACAGGATTTTTAAAGGAGTGATGTAAAGGGATCTCAAATGCGGACGGACATCAAATGTCTGAACTAAACGGTTCGATCACTTTTAGGTCTCCAATGCGAGCTTTCATATTGGGCCAGACAAGGATGAACGTCTCCCAGTCCGGCCCCAAATCATGGGGTAGAGTAGGGGAGTTTACATATCAACCACGTCAGATTTCGACACCCTAGATACACCCAAAATCCCACCCGGAGTCCACGTTTTCACCCGTTCGCATTGAAGCACACCACTCCGCCTGCCCAACATTCATGGTGCGGAGTCGAAGCACCGCCCGAGGAGCCTTCCTCGGCTATCAAAAGGACCCTGGAAATCCCCAAATTCTAGCCACCGCGAACCCCCTCTTCCCACCATTCCGTCGCCCGGAGTCGAGCTCAACGGGGAATCCATCTGTCGTCACAAACCCAAGACCTTGTGTGCCATCTCCATCGTGCGCGAGAAGGTCATTTGGTACAAGAAGCTCACATCAAAGGGATGCGCTCTGATCGCGGCGGAAGTGCGTGCCGCTGAGGCCCGACGCGTTGCTCGCATTGCCGTCAGCGAAGATCCGAGCTCGAAGGAGGAGGAAGAGGAGATCATCTATTGTCGGTGTACTAAAGTTTGGGCCTTTAGCACCCCATACTTGTGCACGGGCAGTCGTAACCCCGCGCATGGCAAAGCACGAAGAGGGCGATCGGGGACAGATACAAGACAAAGAAAAACAACCAAGTCAGGGAGCAGAAGACGAGCCAGACCCCCGGCAAGGCCCTTGCCGGGGCGGCTTGGGGATGACTACAAACCACCAACCAGAGCACCACCCTTGTGGTTGAGAGCTCTGACACCATCGACAACGTTAAGGCCAGGATCCAAGGGCGCGCGCGCGTAGTGGCGTGCAGATCTTTGTGAAGGCCAGAAGACGAGGCCCCGGCAAGATCCCTATCGAGGACGCCCACGAGGCCCCGACAAGATCCTTGTCGAGGACGCCCACGAGGCCCCGGCAAGATCCTTGCCCGGGGACATCAGCAAGACCGTGGCCAGACTCGGCTGCCCAGTCACCACTCTAGTGCGGGAGCTGCCTGTCAGCCTGGCAGGCGCCTGCGTGGCGGCATGCAGATCTTCGTGAAGACCCTGCCACCCCTCCAACGCAGCAGCTGGCCAGCCAACTTGGCACTGCACGCCTCATCAGCATGGACGCGCGTGTCGAGACGGGGCGAGGTGGCAACGGACGGGACGGGCTCTCTTCCCGTCCCCCAATAAAGCTAGAGGGCACGATGCATTTAATGCGTTTGCCCTTAGATGACCAAGATAAGCATGTGTACTGTAGCGGTTTACAACTCCTGCATACACTGTAGTTACTTTACACCTCCTGTATGCCACTGTGGCAGCCCCTTGTACATATAAAAGGAGGCCCACGGCGCGGCTTTTTGGACCTCTCGGCCCAGCTTGCATGCGTAGCAACGAGCCGAAGCTCAAGAACACCCAATACACAATCAAGCAGGACTAGGGTTTTACGCATCTCAGCGGCCCGAACCTGGGTAAAGACCTGTGGTGTTGATCACTAGATCTGCTCTTTGCTTAGCCCCTCCTCCCCGCCAAACCGTAGAAGGAATCCCCGTGGTCTCATAGACGTCGTTCCCCAACATCTATACAGAGTCAGCCATGCGTAGATGTTCGACAACCACGTAGCCAAAGAAGTGGACGAGGAGGCCAACGGGCATCGATCCGTGGATTCGGCCCACCACCGATGACCACGAGGTTGACGGCTCGGCAGGGGAGTGATCGACCTCGCCTCCAACAAGGAGTAGGATTAAGTTACATTAGAATTTAGATCGAAAAAATGTATGAAGTATCGAATGTCGTTTGCTATGATGAACTATAAAACTCCCTCTGCCCACAAATAGATGGCATATAAACTTGGTTAAAAAGTCAAAGACTTCGAAGTTTCATTAACTATATAGAAGAAAATACCAGCCGTCGATCGATTGAATAAAGGAGAAGAAATTGGACGGCTGTAGATGGACCTATACAAGCACGGTTGCGGCGTACTACATTCCTTTTCCACGAGATCCCGGACAGATCAGATCAAACCTCGTCCGCACGCGCCACACCCCTTCGCGCGGACAACGGAGAAGCGAGGAACGCACAGCCGATGAGGCCTCTGCGCGCCGTCGCTCTGCTCCTCGTCGCGGCGGCAGCAGCCGCGGCCGCCGCGACGCCGTGGGCGGGGAGCGGCCAGGAGTCCGGCTCCATCAGCAAAGACGACTTCCCTGGGGACTTCAGCTTCGGGGCTAGCACATCAGCTTATCAGGTGAGAACCATCAGGCTTACGTTCATTCGCGGTGGAATGGCGAGCACGATCGTTGACATGCTTCTGTGTGGTGGGCCGTCGGGATCCAGTGGGAAGGCGCGGCGGCGGAGGACGGCCGGACCCCCAGCGTGTGGGACACCTTCGCTCACGCTCACGCCCACGCCCACGCCGGTACGCGAGAGCAGACGGTTTCCCTTTTGCTGTGCCGCTAGCACACGTTCGTGCCACTGTTCCATCTGTATCACCGCATGCCGCTCCTTCTTGTGAGCTATTACTGCATGGGTACCACCGCATGTGCCGATGTTCGCGGTCGATTCTCTTGCACAAGATAAAGAGGTCATCAGGATTGGAACGACAATTGCAGTTTCAGCATCATATTACAATTATGGTTCAATGTCTAGGATCGGGGCCATGGTGGAAATCGAAAGAAGTGGACCATGTGGACTATGCCTCATTGCTTATAAGTTCTGCAATACAGGTGATGACTCTGTAAATGGTGATGTGGCAGCTGACGGCTACCATAAGTACAAGGTATGGTAATTTTTGTAACTCAATTCTGTCACCCTTAACTGGATTATGTATGTCATGTTTTTTTTTGCGGGTGGTTATGTATGTCATGTTATAACAGTGGTTGTGTGCATCATGCCATGCAGAGGCCGGGTAATCCCCTTTTCGGAAGAAAAAAAATGTCATGCTATAACAGAAATGCTCCTGTAGTTGCTGAGCAGAACTGTGCACAACAGGATATGAAAGAGAGGTTGCCCTTGTATGGTCCATGTTTAGATAGAGTGGGAGGTTGGGTCTGGGGAGAGGTGAGAGGGTACTTTGTAGTAGTTAGTGACTCCAAGAATATGTTAGCAAAATATTTCTTCAGAATTTTTTTCCAAACTATAAATGAGACTTGCTTGAGAAAAATTTAGATCATACAAACATCATTGACTAATTCTGGTTTCTCTAGGCATGATAAAAAGTAGCCAATCCTGGTAAAATCCTGCATGCTAATAACGGTCTATCTTTTCTTTTCTCGTGTTTGTCACAGGAGGATATCAAATTAATGAAGGAGACCGGACTGGATTCTTATAGATTCTCTATCTCTTGGTCAAGGCTTATTCCTAGTATGTTTTTGAAAAACTTGTGGTGAAGTTTTCTCGTTAAGTTGGTTTCTTACAAAAATATAGTTCTGTATTTCCACAGAAGGAAGAGGAGAAATCAATCCAAAAGGAGTAGGATACTACAATAATCTCATCAATGAACTACTTGATCATGGTAAATCTTGCATGCAAGATATTTATCTACCTATTAAATCCAATCATCATGGAGACTGCATACTACTCCCTCTGTTCACAAATCAATGAATTCATCTTTGTACGCATACAGTAAAGAAGTTGAACTTTGACAGCTAGTACTGTACATATTTATGATACCAGTAGGTTTTAGTCGGGTCCTAAACCCCTGAATTTGTAGTGGACTTGCTCATCCTGAGTTGAACTGAACTGGCAATGAGCATGTCCAGTTTAACTTACTCAACCTGTTTTTGTTTTTTATAATTGTATTTCTCTGCGTTTTAATGGCAAAAGTAGATGCATTAATGGGGCTGGAGGGATATTATGTCCGCACTTACTATGTCTAGTATCTTGAAGGAATTCAACCACATGCAACGATTTTCCAGTATGATCTTCCTCAAATCCTTGAAGATGAATATGGTGGATGGTTGAGTCCCCAAATAATGTATGTATTCTGTTTTCATGAATTTCATGTTTCGTCTTCATTTTTGAAAAATATGATGTGCAAGTGTGATATTATTCATTGTAGTGTATGTTATGGATAATTGTATAAAAATGAATAAAAAAATGTTGGTGCAAAAACACATATTATTTCTGCATTGTACAAAACTAGATTGCTTTTTGACATGCCTGTAGTTTTATTGGATGTAAATCCTTAGAGTATAAGCGCAGTCTTTAACTCCATTATCTGTTTCCAGTGGTGATTTCACAGCATACGCAGATGTGTGCTTTAGGGAATTTGGGGATAGAGTTACCAATTGGACTACTCTAAATGAACCTAACGCTTTAGTTTCGGTTGGCTATGATGCTGGTATTGGGCCACCGGGGAGATGTTCTAAACCATTTGGATTTGCTGACTGTTCCTGTGGGGACTCTGTAAACGAGCCATACGTTGTAGCTCATAATTGCTTATTGGCTCATACCTCAGCTGTGTCACTATACAGAAGAAAGTATCAGGTACTATCTTTTCGCTAGCAAATTAGTACTATGGTATTTCTAAAGTGCTTTCTTGATAGTTAGATCCACATTGTTATCATGAACCATCAATGGAGTAGTCTGTGATATAATTGTCAAGGTATTTGAGATTAGAATAAATTATTGTTTTGAATAATTGGTCTGCTCCAAAAAGAAAAATCTGAATGCTATCTTTGTTGCCGATATTCTGTGCTAATTATTGTCCCTTGGACTTTAGATATAGCTTGAGTATTTTTCCTAAGGACGCTAAAAGCACCATGTTTCATTTGAAATCGGTTATATCCATGGACAAAAAATATACTTTGTGCTGCAGACAAAGCAACACGGACTTATTGGCATGAATATATGTATAAATAACATAGTACCTTATACAAATTCAACGGAAGATATAGCTGCAGCGAAAAGAGCACAAGCCTTCTACACAGGCTGGTAGGTTCATCATTCTGTCGTTTTTTACCTTTATATACAGTACCAGCATCTATCTCATACTAGTTGGATATACTTGGCCTTGACGAAGAGGATCCAAAACGATCACCAAAAGAGAAACTTTTTAGGAGTCTGGACTCAACAAGGATGTCACTACTTTATTTTACACATTTCATCTATTGTCGCTTGAATTTGTGTCAAACTGCCAATGAAACTTGTTTTTGAACTAGTTGAAGTCTTACTAGACACTCCGATCAATATTACTTGTCTCTCAAATGGATGTATCTAGACGTATTTCAGTGGTAGATACATCCGTTTGAGCGACAACTATTATGAATCAAAGGGAGTATTTTGAACTTGTCCTAGGACAGATAACGTGTCTGAGAGAACATTATGTTATTTAGCAGTGTCCATGGAATTTTTAGGGCCCGAAATAAGCTTGTAAATAGAGAATTTAGATTACATGTACTTTGATACCATACGGCTGTTCTATGGTACTGAAACTACAACCAATCCAGCAAGCTCTTTATCAGTGGAGTTCTTCTGTATATGTCAGTACATTATTCTTTGAATTGATATGGTTCAAAGTGTGTATTTGACTATCTATATGTAATTGTTCATTTTGAAATTTTCAACAAGTATTATTGGATTTCGTGGTTTGCCGATTTCTGTACAAATATCCAAACACTTTTCTAGTTACAAAATGGTGGGACACTTTTCATATTTATGTGTAAACTTATGAAACTAGAAAATTGGATTTTCTCAATGTAAATTTTGCCATGAGTTGCACTAAAATGGTGAGAAAACTTTGGCCCTTATGTAAATTTGGTTGTTTCTCTGTATTAGGTTCTTGGATCCTCTCTATTATGGAGACTACCCACTTGTGATGAAGGAGAATACTGGCTCCAAGTTGCCAAAATTTTCTCAAAGCCAGTCTAAACAACTAATCAATTCTATGGACTTTCTTGGCATCAATTACTACACATTTTTGTACGTGAAGGATGACCCGCATCATGCTCCTAGCAACAAAAGGAATTTCAGGGCTGATATGGCTGCTAAATCAATATGTGAGTTTCATATGTGTTGTATTTCGGTGACTCAATCCTTGTTGTTTTCTAGAGTTTATTCATGTCTGGACAAAATCCAGAAAAATTTCAGCACCAATATACTAGATTTTGTTTTAGTAACTTTAATATGTACTTTATGCCATGTCGGTAAAGGACCATTATTGATCCTAGTTGGTAATCTATGATTGCTCATAAGTAAATCTATTTATTATTGTGGTCCTGTGGGCAATTGGTCTAGAAAGATAAGCAAAACATAGCTTAATGCATCATGCCATGTCGTGTCAAGATGAGGTCAATGGAGGCCTTGATGTCGAACTTGGCATAGATTGAGGCCTCATTGGCACTTGATGTTGATCCAAGCAGAGGTTCTCATACTCTTTTGAGATCTCTTTGCATTCCTTCACTGCAGACATAGCATCGTAAAGGGGGTGGATGAATATGGGAAACAGAGGGAATGAGGTGCTAATGGAGGTGGTGGTGGTGAATGAACGGTGCCAGGAGCATCGGTGTCTGGCTGAAGGATAACGAACATCACACTTGTTATGGAGCGTGGTGGCGCACTCCGGTGAGGAGCCTGTGCAGAGCTGAGTTGAGAGAGAGGGGAGCGATAGAGGGTGATGAGATAGAGAAAGGTGGATGCCAATCATGCAGATGAGTCATTGCCACATTATCATCCATTTCAGCAATACATGTTAGTAACTAACAACGTTAGGATCAGTTTAAAAGAAACGATTTTAGGGTCCCGAGAAAGTTATTTGCATGTTACGGAACCAAGTGAGACAACCAAACAAGTTTATGGACAACACAATTTACTCCATAGATCAATAGTTACTGCCAGAACCAATTTCTGCTGCACCGAGTAATCCCCCATTATTTAGATGTATAGTTTAAATTAATATTTGAATTCCTTATTTTAGTTTGATAATTTGATGCATGATTTCTCTCTTGCAGTTTCAAGCAATTCTACCAGTGGAGTAAGACAAACTTGCAGTAAATCTGTTCTTATAAATATTAAATGTATAATAACAAAGGGCTGACATATAGTGCTTCTCAGTTCTATGTGCCAGGTTATGGGATACAGCAAGTGCTTGAACATTTGAAGCAATTTTATGGTAATCCTCCAATCTATATCCATGAGAATGGTAAGTATTTTGCAACTATCGCTAATCATAAAATAAGCCGGTTATTCTGGCGACTTTGTGTATCTTGTTTAGCATCCTACTTATTTGATGTCCAGTAATTTAGAATCATGCAGTGTTAGCCAACATTATGGAACTGTTTTTCTTTTCGTAAAATAATCTTCAGTGCTACAGGAAGACATGTGCTTATTTTTGTCTAAATATTCTGTCCAGACTAATGCCTAGATATTTTTCATAAACACAATTAGTATGACTTACAAAAAGGTTCAACTCTAGGATATCCAATGCATCAAGATGTAGTATTTGATGATGGCCCTAGGGTGGAATTCTTGAGTGAACATCTTAAGAACCTTCTCACTGCTGTCAGGTAATGCCCTTCTTTCTCCTAGTGGTCATGCATTATATTTATCTTTAATTGATTCGACAGTTGGCCTTGTTTAGCGTTACAATATTCTATATTTCTAGGAGGATACAATAAATAGTGTGCATCTCTCATTTTGATTACATGATCCGTATGTCAATCACGAAGTCGCATTTTTTGCACCGGTAAAAATATCATTCATGAAACTAAGCACTAACTCCATTTTATTGTTGCTGGAAGACAAGATCCGTTATTGGTCACCCAGAAACTGTCAAAATGATGCTCAGTAGATTCACCAAGAGCCTTTGTATAAAAGGGTAACTTTTTGATAGACAATTCATCCTGTTTTCGCCATTCTGCAAAAAATGGCAAAATGATGCGAGTGGGCAGGAAAAAAGGCCTTTTTTGTAATGTAACTCGTTGACGTGACAGTGACATGAACCTTTGTATTTGGTAACAGGAATGGTTCGAATACTAGGGGCTACTTTGCCTGGTCGCTGATGGATTTATATGAACTACTTAGTGTCGGGGACACGTATGGACTCTATTACGTGGATTTTGCTGATGATGATCTCAAGAGGTATCCAAGGAGCTCTGCGATTTGGTACAAGGATTTTCTCAAGGGGAGGCACACGGAGACGGGGAGATTCTCCGATCACTAGCTCGGGTAGACTGCGCTAGGTGTTTTCCGTAGGTTAAACTGTTCCGTCCCCCCACGTTATTCCAAACACATGAAAGTGGCCGATGCGGAGTGAGACGGAAGACTATAATTTTATACCAGGTTACTACTGTAGATGTTTCCTATCTACAGCATCTCATCTTTAGCGCACAAATATGTCATTGCGCAGGCTACTCGACATCATACGATGCTTCTTCTTTTTTAAGCCAAGACCGTAGAACAATTGTTCTACGGTAATTTTTCATTATATAAATATGTACAATTACAGGAAAAAATAAATAAAGACTCGTTCAACCAATGCCTGTTTTATGAAATATCAGGAAAAATTAAACATTATTCTCTATCCATGTGTGGATCTTGTCAGCCTTGTCTGGTCTTGCTCTTATTTCGGTGCCTTTCCTTCTTTTAGATAATATTTCCATGTATCCGCAGTTGGTGTGGCTCTTCTGAATATCTTGTCGTTTCTGCTCATCCAAATACTCCAACAGCCCATGATAATGGTGTCTATAGCAAATTCTGTTGGGAGTTTGGTCAAGGTCAAGTGAATCTCATCATAGGTCGAAATGCCTCTCTGTTTGTTGGGTGCAATAGAATGCCAACACATCAGTGCAAATGGGCAATCCCAGAAAAGGTGTGTCACAGTTTCCTCAGTGGATTCAAAAGACGGAGCACAGTTATAATCTTCCAGATGCATACTCCTTCTGTGTAGCATGTTTCTAGTGCTGATTCTATCATGAAGGAATAACCAGAAAAATATTTTATGTCTCAGCCGACATGTTGTTTCCACAGAAGCTTGAATGTGTTGTGTGTTGTGCTATCCCCCTGAATGGCCTTGTACATCTTAATGGAAGAGTACTTAGGTGCTGACCATGCATAGGTCCAGATCTCTTTTCCCTCTGATTCCATTCTGTTGCTGATGAAGTCTTGCAATGCATTAAATTACACAAAAGCCTCTTGTGACATAGGTCTGTGGAATAGCAGACTGATATCATTGTGCTCCAGAACTTTATGCAGCGATATTTCTTATTGGATTGCATAAGAGTGTAATTCTGGGTATTTGACATTGAGAAGGAGTTCTTGCCATTTATCAGACCAAAATAGTATTGTATTACCTTGACCTGCTTTAGATATAGCATGTTGCTTGAAAGTAGGGAGTAGTTTCAGTATTGTCCTCCACCAGAATGATCCTACCTTGCTATCTCCTGGTAATTTGTCTTGGTAGTGTGTTTCCCAAATAATGTTTACCCAAGGAGTGTCAAACTTTTTGAAGAATTTATGGAGGAATTTGATGAGCAAGGCCTACTTGTGGATCAGTAAATCAAGGACTCCCAGTCCTCCCTGTATTTTGGCCTTGCAAACTGTGTCCTAAGAAATCTGAACAGTACCTCTATCATGTGTTCCATATTTCCTCCAAAAGCAGTTCATGAGGTAGGTGTTGATTTGGTTGATCATTGTCTTTGGGATCTCTAAGGTGCAGATAACAAAGGTAGGCAGACTAGTGAATACTGATTCCAATAGGGTTAATTTGTTACCAGTGGATAGCATAGTAGAACAGCTCAACAGCCTGCTTTCTATACGTTTCAGCATAGGAACAAAATCCTCCACCCTAGGTTTGGACAGACACAGTGGTAGCCCAAGATGTGTGTGTGTGGTAGGGTAGCAATCTTACAGCCAAGGAGGTTTGATAGCTCAGCCATTTTGTGTGCAGGTGTGTTGATAGAGATCATTATGGACTTGGAGTAATTAACTTTTAGGCCAGTATACTCAGCATAATGTAGAAGAAGATTTTTAATGTGCATCAGTTGTCTGGCATCTGCCTTAGCCACCAAGATGGTATCATCTGCATATTGGATAATTGGGTAGCCTAGGCAAGAGCTATGTATAAGTGGAGATTCAATCAGTGCATTATGGTAGGCTTCATTGAGAATGGATTGGAGTACATCTGCTACAATCACAAAGATCAATGGGGATAATGAATCACCTTGTCGGACTCCCTTTTTGCAGAGGAATTGTTTCCCTGGCACACCATTGAGTAGAACAGATGAGAAACCAATACCATTTGGCACCAAAACCTTTAGCTTGCAATACTTCAATGATGGTATCATGGTTAAGCATGTCAAATGCTTTTTCAAAGTCTAGCTTTAGAAGAATGATTTCTGATATGTCTCCATTGTATCTACTTTTCCAAACTCTTTCGCCCTTGTTTTGGACTCTAATTTGCATGATTTGAATGGAACTAACCCGGACTGACGTTGTTTTCAGGAGAATTGCCATGGTGTTATTTTTGTGCAGAAATAAAAGTTCTCGGAATGACCCAAAACTTCACGGAGAATATTTCTGGAATAAATAAAAAATATTGGCAAAAGAATCAACAGAGGGGGACCCACCTGCTGTCCACAAGGGTGGAGGGCGCGCCCCCTGCCTTGTGGGTCCCCTGGACCTCCACCGACCCCAACTCCATCTCCATATATTCACGTTCGGGGAGAAAAAAAATCAGAGAGAAGGATCCATCGCGTTTTACGATACGGAGCCGCCGCCACCTCCTGTTCTTCATCGGGAGGGTAGGTCTGGAGTCTGTTCAGGGCTCCGGAGAGGGGAAATCGTCGCCATCGTCATCATCAACCTTCTTGCATCACCAATTTCATGATGCTCACCGTCATGCGTGAGTAATTCCATCGTAGACTTGCTGGACAGTGATGGGTTGGATGAGATTTATCATGTAATCGAGTTAGTTTTGTTAGGGTTTGATCCCTAGTATCCACTTGATAGTCCCCAAGTGCAGGGAATCATCGTAGCAATTACCAAAGGTGGAAGTGATAAGTATGGAGTGTCGAACCCACAAGGAGCTAAAGGTAAGATCAATATTCTCTCAAGTTCTATCTGTCACTGATACGACTCTACGTACACCGAACGTTTGCTTCCAACTAGAAACGAGAAATAAAACTATGTTGTGGGTATGAAGAGGATAACTTTGCATGATATCAGAGAGCTAAAACATAAAAGTAGGTGCTGTTATCATAAAGTTAGAATATATTACTAAATATTATAAATAGCGTGTGGGGAATAATGATGGGCCGATGTGCAGAATTATCCTAGGCAATTGTTAACAAGACCGGTAATCACTATTGCAATTTCATATGAGGGAGAGGCATAAGCTAACATACTTTCTCTTCTTGGATCATATGCACTTATGATTGGAACTCTAGCAAGCATCCGCAACTACTAAAGATCATTAAGGTAAAACCCAACCATAGCATTAAAGCATCAACTCCCCTTTATCCCATACGCAACAACTCCCTTACTTGGGTTTATGCTTCTGTCACTCAAGCAACCCACTATAAGCGAATCATGAACGTATTGCAACACCCTACAGCAGGAATCCCTCACGCTTGCGCGACACAGAGGGCACAATAGGACATCACCAAAATAAAACATACAACTCATACTAATCTAGATCATCAATCAACCCAAAGACAAAGGATATCTACTCAAAACGTCATAGGATGGCAACACATCATTGGATCATAATATGTGGCATAAAGCACCATGTTCAAGTAGGGATTACAACGGGGTGCGGGAGAGTGGACCACGTAAAAGAGATGAGGATGGTGATGATGATGGTGATGTTGATGAAGACGATCACCGCGGCGATGATTCCCCTCCCGATGGCACTCTGGCGCCACCGAGAGAGAGGAGGAGAGGTTCTTCCCCGTGTGCTTCCTCCTCCATGGCCTCCCCCTAGATGGGGAGAGGTTCTTCCTCTGGTCCTTGGCCTTCATGGCGATGATGGCCCCTTCGGGATCCTCCTCCATGGCCTCCGGTGATGATGGCCCCCTCCGGCAGGGTTCCAGAGAGGGCCTAGATTGATTTCTCGTGGCTACAGTGGCTTGCGGCGGCGGAACTTCCGATCTAGGTTATTTTCTGGAGGTTTGGGCATTTATAGGAGAGGTTGGCGTCGAGAACAAGTCAGGGGGGGCCCATGGGAAGTCCACGAGGCACATGGGCGCGCCCTAGGGGGGTGGGCGTGCCCTCCACCCTCGTGGGGCCCATGGGACTCCCCTCTAGTAACTCTTTGTTTCATTATTCTTTATATTTTCCAGAAAAATTCTCCGTTGATTTTCTGTGCATTCCGTGAACTTTTATTTCTGCACAAAAACACCACCATGGTAGTTATGCTGAAAACAGTGTCAGTCCGGGTTAGTTGTAATCAAATCATACCAAAATCATATAAAACTATTGTAAACATGGCATGAATACTTCATAAATTATAGATACGTTGGAGACGTATCACCACTATGTTCTGAGATTGATGTTGCTATGACTTTGCTATGCCTAATGCTTGTCACTAGGGCCCGAGTGACATGATTTCAGATCTGAACCTATTATGTTTTCATGAATATATGTGTGTTCTTGATCCTATCTTGCAAGTTGTAGACACCTATTACGAGTTATGATCCGCATACCCCAAGGTGACAATAATTGGGATTATTTCCGGTGATTACCGTAGTTTGAGGAGTTCGTGTATTCACTAAGTGCTAATGCTTTGGTCCAGTTCTCTATTAAAAGGAGGCCTTAGTATCCCTTCGTTTCCATTAGGACCCCGCTGCCACGGGCGGGTAGGAAAAAATATGTCATGCAAGTTCATTTCCATAAGCACGTATGACTATATACGGAATACATGCCTACATTATATTGATGAATTGGAGCTAGTTCTGTGTCACCCTAGGTTATAACTGTTGCATGATGAATGCCATCCGACGTAATTATCCATCATTGATCCATTGCCTACGAGCTTTTCACATATTGATCTTTGCTATGTTACTTTGCCGTTGCCACTGTTACAATTGCTACAAAACTTCTACTGTTACTTTTGCCACCATTACCGTTACTTCCATACTACTTTTCTACTAAATATTTTGTTGCAGATATTAAGTCTTTCAGGTGTGGTTGAATTGACAACTCAACTGCTAATACTTGAGAATATTCTTTGGCTCCCCTTGTGTCGACTCAATAAATTTGGGTTGAATACTCTACCCTCGAAAACTGATGCGATCCCCTATACTTGTGGGTTATCAAGGCCTTTTTTTGGCGTCGTTGCCGGGGAGTATAGCTCTATTCTCTGAGTCACTTGGGATTTATATCTGTTGATCACTATGAAGAATTTGAAAGATACCAAAACCAAGATCTATCCCTCAACTACAAGGGGAGGTAAGGAACTACCATCTAGCTCTGCACTTGATTCACCTTCTGTTTTGAGTAAGCTTGCGACACCTACACCTGCTATCGATTCTGATATGTCGCATGTTATTGATGATGCTACTTCTGCTATGAATGATGCTTATGATGCTACTACTTTTCTTGATAAAACTGTGCCACTGGGTGAATTACTTGATGAACATCTTGCTAGAGTTAGAACTATTGATTTTGCTGAAGATGATGATATTTCTGAAATTGATGAAATTATTGAAACTGAAAACTTTGAAACACCTGTTAGACCTAGATCTCCTAGATATGAACTTCCTGTTGTGCCTGAGGGTTATGTTATGGATGGAGAGGTAGCTAGGGACTTGCTTGCTTGTAAGGATAGAGATGATCTTAAGAAATTATTATGCAAGTGGAAAGAAAAATCTTTGAATGCTAGAATGCAATATGATCCTAAGTTTGCTACTTCACCTATCTTTGTTACCGATAAGGATTATGAATTCTCTGTCGATCCCGAGTTAATTACTTTGGTTGAATCCGATCCTGAGTTGTGTGCGTAGTCCCCAGGATATGATTTACTACTTCTCTGAAAAATATTTCCCTGCTCATAAGAAACAAGCTGCTTTAAAGGAAATATTTAACATTGTGCAAATTGAAGAAGAGAGTCTCTCACAAGCTTGGGGGAGGCTTCTCCAATTACTTAATGCTTTGCCTGATCATCCTCTCAAGAAAAATGAAATACTTGATATCTTTTATAATGGACTAACCGATGATTCTAGGGACCACCTAGATAGTTGTGCTGGTTGTGTGTTCACGGAACGAACTATTGAGCAAGCTGAATTGCTATTGCATAATATATTGAGTAATGACAATGATTGGACAATTCCTGAACCAACTCTTAAGCCAACTCCGAAGAAAAGAGGTATTCTATTTCTCAGTCCTGAAGAAATGCAAGAGGCAAAGAGATCTATGAAAGAAAAAGGTATTAAAGCTGAAGATGTTAAGAATTTGCCGCCTATTGAAGAAATACATGATCTTGATAACCTGACATAGGTAGTAGAGGTAAATTCTCTCTATAGATTTGATGAAGGTGATATTCCTCATAATAAGTCTGCTAGTCAATGCTTGGATGAGTTTGATAACTTTATTGTTAAACAAGAAAATTTCAATGCTTATGTTACACTACTGGAATCAGCAGATTTGCCGTCTGCCAACTCTTTGCCGTCAGCTAGCGGACGTCAAAGAAAGGCTTTGCCATCAGCTACCAGAAAACGGATGGCAAAGGAAGGCTTTGCCATCAGCATATCTTTGCCGTCCGCTAGCGGACGGCAAAGAAGCTTTGCCGTCTGCTAGCTGACGACAAAGAGGATGGGTGGCGGGCTTACGAGGACGACCTAACGGCCATTTTCTTTGCCGTCTGCTGGCGGACGACAAAGAAAATGGCCGTTAGGTCGTCCGTTTCCCTCCGGCCCCACCCCACTAGGTACGCTCTTTGCCGTCTGCTAGCAGACGGCAAAGAGCTGTGACCTACTAGCAGAAAAGGGGCCGCACCCCCGCCCGTGCCCCCCCTCTCTGATCTGTCCGTTCTCTCTCCCCCCTGCCCGAGCCGCCGCCACCCCTCACCCCTGCCGCCGCCCCTAACCCACGCCGCGACCCCCGTTGCTGGCCGCCCCGCGCCACCCCCGTCGCCAGCCACCCCGCACCGCCCCCGT
>NC_057802.1:164663628-164672004 GCF_018294505.1 Triticum aestivum
TAGTTTATTAAAGGTTACATTTAGTTTATAGTTTTGTTTAGGTTTTTTTTCATGTTTTTAAGAATAATCAAGAAAGATGAAAGAAAAAGAAAAAGAAGAAGAGGAAGAAGAAGAAGAAGAAGAAAGAACAATAAGTAGTAGTAGAAGAAGATGATGAAAAAAAGAAGTAGAAGTTGAAGATGAAAAAAAGAAGTAGGAAAAGGGGGCACCTAGGGACGAGCGGGTTAATTAGGGGGTTCCTCGGTGTCGATGGAACCATAAATAGCAAGTATCGTCGGTGCGAGATACATGTGGCCGTCGGTGTCGAACACTACATCCATGTCCCACAAGTGACGCCGACGTCCGGCGTCCCAAAGCAACTGTTCTCGGCATCGATGGCGGTCGAACACCATCGCGAATTTGTCTGGCAGCCTGTGCGATGACGATTAAAAGGCAAGTGTTGAAACTTGAAACACCCAAACTGACTCAAGTCGGTTTGGTTGTTTGCAATTTCAAAACTTGGCTTTAATCCGCATCGCAGAGGCTGCCAGACAAATTCGCGATGGTGTTCGACCGTCATCGGCCACCAGAACTATTGTTGGCCCGTGTTTGTCATTCCACTCAATCTCCCCCCCCGGGCAGATTATGCAAAGAAAGAACATTTTCCTGACGTTGATAATTCTAGGGCCCAACTATCCGGGGAAGAATATGAATGTGTACATGCAGCCGCTTAAGGATGAATTGCAAGAAGCTTGGGATAATGGGTTCAAGACATACGACACCTTTAGCAAAGAGAACTTCATAATGCGTGCCTGGTACATGTACTCGACGCATGACTTGCCGTCGTATGCGCTATTCGTTGGTTGGTGTGTGCATGGAAGGTTCCCGTGCCCCACATGCAAGGGAGCTCTTGAGTTTCGTCGGCTGACGACAGGGCACAAGTATAGTTGCTTCGACTTGCATAGACCGTTTCTACATCCTGGCCATAAGTTCAGGAAAGACAAGAAGAACTTCATCAAAGGTAGAGTTGTCAAACACTCTGCACCACCTGCGTTGACAGGCCAACAGACCCTAGATCAATTAAATGCTCTTGAGCCAGATCCAGAGCGTCCAGGGTATTTCAAGGGGTATAATAAGGAACACGCTTGGACTCACAAGACATGCTTCTGGGATCTGCCTTACTTCAAAGACCTCCTTTGCCCACACAACATCGACATGATGCACACTGAAAAGAATATCGCCGAAGCCATTTTTGGTACATTGTTCGGCATAGAGGGGAAATCAAAGGATAATACTAAGGCTAGATTCGATCAAGAGGAGCTATGTGATAGACCGTTACAAAACATGAAAGAACCGAAAGGAAAGGGGAAATGGACGAAACGAAAGGCATGGTTCAATCTTGGAAGGCCAGCTATGAAGGAAATTATTTTGTGGGTGAAAATGAAGTTGATGTTGCTCGATGGGTATGCAGCAAATCTAAAGCGGGGAGCGAGTCTTCAAAAATTGAAAATATTTGGTCTAAAAAGTCATGATTGGCACATATGGATTGAGCGGATAATGCCGGGGATGTTGCGTGGCTTCATCCCTGAGGATGAATGCCTAGTACTGGCAGAGCTAAGCTATTTCTTCCGTGTTCTTTGTGCGAAAGAACTATCGCCTGGCCTCCTAGAAGAAATGGAACAGTTGGCGTCGGAGTTGATCTGCAAGTTAGAGATGATCTTTCCGCCAAGCTTCTTTAATCCAATGCAACACTTGATTTTGCATCTCCCGACCGAGGCACGATTGGGGGGGCCTGTGCAAAATCGTTGGTGCTACTCAACTGAGAGGATGCAGAAGACGCTTCGAGCAAAATGTAAAAATAAACGTAGAATAGAAACATCGATGGCGAAGGCATTCATCACTGGGGAGGCGGCAAACTTCGTGACAGCACACTACGAAGCCAAAAATCGTCATTTGCATAATCCGAAGCCTCGGTACAATGCTGACGAACCTCAAAAGGGTCAATCCAACCTCAGCCTATTCAAAGGGAATCTCGCACCAGCCAGTGGTTGGAAACTAGTAAGGTTGGATGTTGAAGAATGGCGGACCATTTCGATGTATCTCTTCAACAACCTAACAGAAGTGCGGCCGTACATCGAGTAAGATCTCGGTACATTGTTTCAAAACTTCTAATTCCTTTGAACTTCTCTTATTATTGGATATTTGATGCAGTCGATACGTCCCCATATTCTCGTATGGAGCGGTGATCCAAAAGGATTCCGTCGAAGAGTATGAGCTTCTGGCAAAACAAGGAGCCGAATATCCCGGTTTCATCTCTTGGTTCAAAAAAACGGTAATTTCCATTAGACCCTTTCATTTCTTTGGCTAATTTGCGACTAATGCAACAATCCTTTCGTATTAAACTTGTAGGCTAATTCAGAGATTATGGATGCCGAATTGAGACAAGTAGCTAATGGTTTTGACTATAAGGTCCGTTCGTTTGACAAATACGACATCAACGGGTATCGCTTTCGTACCTATGACAAAGAGCTATCTATGGCCAACCGAAAGTCTACAAATTGTTGTGTCTCTGCTATCGGCGAAGGAGGTATTGAGTATTATGGAAGAGTTGAAGCAATTTATGAACTTGAATTCTATGGTGAAAACCCACCAAACGTCGTAGTCTTCAGATGTTATTGGTTCCAGCCGAGGGAGACTAGAAGGACTCATGAACATATAGGGCTACTTGAAATCAAACAAAGCACCCATTTGGATGTTCCCGATGTCTATATTACGGCTCAACAGGCAACCCAAGTTTTCTATCTACCGTGGGCCTGTCAAAGTGATCCAAATCTCAGTGGTTGGGACGTCGTTTATGAAGTGCCTCCACGTGTTAGACCACCTCCCCCCAATGAAAAGGATTATGAACCTCACATTAACCAAGACACATATGACGAAGGAGAATTCTTCCAAGAAACACGTCTTTCCAGAAAACGTTTCAAGAACCGCTCTACTCCACCCCAGAACATTGAAGTAGACAACGATAGTGAATCTGACTTCACCCCTGAGCAGGAACAAGAAGAGCCGGAAGACGAAGAAGTTACTGCTGCAGATGACCTGCCAATGCTTGAACGATTATGTAAAGGTGGCCTTCCACATGATGATGCATTTAATAATGATGATGATGAGCACGTCATTACCGATAGTGATGATGATGCTTTTATTAATGATGATGATGAGCACGTCATTACCGATAGTGATTATTAGGTATTCAAATTTTTATGTTGTACTTGATTTATATAGTTATTTGTATGATTGTATGATTTATATAGTTGGTATTTATAATTTTCTTACTTTGTATGATTGTTTCTTATACATAGTGCCATGGTCTTGATGTCCGTCTCGGTCGGCCCTCGCCCGCTTTATGATTCGGATGTGGTAAATTCTCTTTCATAACTATTTGTTGCATTTTGCATTTATGACAATTATGGCCATCAAGTTGACATAGAGATATTTTAATCTAGGAGGTATGTGAACCAGAATTTGAAACGGACCCTCTTGTCGAGAAGTTAAATTTAGTTGAAAAATAAAATGAGTATTTGAACGAAAAAAATTAAAAGAATTGAAGAAGAGAAGATGACAATGGAGTTGTATGTTGCCGATGTCGTCGATGATCACAAGATGAAGATGAATGCAATGCGCTTGAAGATGGATGCAATGCGCGTGAAGCTTAAGAAGATTAGAAAATATGCCATTGATAATGAGGCTTGGTATCATTATGCCGTTAGATCAATTGTTACCTTAGTTGTGATCTTCATCACATTTGTTGTGATGAGGGTAAGTTTTCTCTAGTGTTTTGCTTTACAAATGGATACTTAGCTTATTTTCCTCCTAAATGGCATGATTACCTAAGTTAGATAAAAAATGAGCTATACTTAGCTTATTCAGTTCATTTATGACATACTTAGCATACTTAGGTAAAAAATGGCATGATAATCTTTGTTAGCTCCAAAATGATATAGACTTAGCTTATTTTCCTCGAAAATGACATAATAACCTTACTAAGCTCCAAAATGACCTATTTACCTAGCTTAGCTCTAAAATGACCTACACTTAGCATTTTTACCTAGCTTAGCAATAAAATGACATTTTTACCTACCTTAGTTAGAAGAAGAAGATAAAGAAGAGGAGAGGAGAAAAAGAAAGAGAAGAAAAAAAATCTTCTTCTTCTTCTTCCTCTTCTAACTAGTCTTCTTCTTCTTCTTCTTCTTCTTCTAACTTTCATCTTTCCCAATTTGCAAATTTGCTTTACATGAGGAAGCTTGGATTCATGGAATGTACTATTCTTCTGGTGCTTCCTTGTTGTTTATGAAAACTTGTTTGGATATGTATGTCTATATGGATATGTTGTTGGAAACTTGTTTCTGGTTATGTATATATGGATATGTTGGACTTTGTTGAACTATGTTGTTGGATTTGATGAAATATGTTGTTGGACATGCTGTTGGATATGTTGGATATGTATGCATGTATATCTGTGTTTGAAACCATGTCTAATTAATGGGATTTAAATAAAAACAGGGGATATATAGCCTCTTTGCCGTCTGCTTTGCCGTCCGCTAGCAGACGGCAAAGAGCTTTGCCGTCCGCTAGCAGACGGCAAAGAGGACACGTTGCAGCTGCGCAAACTGGGAACACTGGCTGCCTATTTGGTCATTTTGCCGTCTGCTGGCAGACGACAAAGTGACCAGCTATGCCGTCTGCCAGCAGACGGCAAAGATTCAAACCTCTTTGCCGTCGGCTAGCGGACGACATAGCTGGACACGTGGCAGCTTCCCAGTGCTACCTAGCTGAGCTCTTTGCCGTCTGTCAGCGGACGGCAAAGAGCTGTGACTCTTTGCCGTCTGCTGGCAGACGGCAAAGAGCGTCGTTAACCCCCTAACGGCTCTCACGCCACCGCACTGCCGTCCGCTATCTTTGCCATCTGCTGGCCTCGGATGGCGGATGACACAATCCTTTGCCGTCCGTTTCTAAGAAGCGGACGACAAAGAAGGCCTTTGCTGGCACGTGTTCAGCCGGACAGTTTGCCGTCCACTAGCAGACGGCAAAGAAGTTTGCCGTCCGTGATCTATGCCTTTGCCGTCTGCCATGGCGGACGGCAAAGAAGCTGATTCCAGTAGTGTTAGTAGACAACTGAAACGTAATGCTTAGATGCTTGACTGCTTGGGTGATTACATGAGTAGAACTATTAGTGATCTTAATATTATTAGTAAGCATGCTTCTATGGTTAAAAATCAAGTAGAACAAGTACTTAAGGCTCAAGATGATTTGCTCAATGAGTTGATGATACGTCTCCAACGTATCTATAATTTATGAAGTATTCATGCCAATATATTATAATTCTTGGGTGTTTTACAATCATTTTATAGCAACTTTATATCATTTTTTGGGACTAACCTATTGACCCAGTGCCCAGTGTCAGTTGCTGTTTTTTGCTTGTTTTTTTACATCGCAGGAAATCAATACCAAACGGAGTCCAAACGCAATGAAACTCCACTGAGATTTTTTATGGACCAGAAGGAACCCAATGGGCCAGAGTTGCACCTGGGGGGGGGGGGCGTGCCCCGAGGGGGCACAACCCACCAGGGCGTGCCAGGCCCCCCTGACGCGCCCAGGTGGGTTGTGCCCACCTCGGTGGCCTCCCGCACCCCTTCTTTGCACTATAAATTCCCAAATATTCTGAAACCCTTCGGGGTTACCCTAGATCAGAAGTTCCGCCGCCGCAAGGCTCTGTAGCCACCAAAAACCAATCTAGACCCATTTCGGCACCCTGCCGGAGGGGGGAATCATCTCCGGTGGACATCTTCATCATCCCGGCGGCCACCACGATGAGGAGGGAGTAGTCCACTGTTATGCCCCCGATTCAATCGTACACTAATCATGCACGCAAACGTGTACGATCAAGATCATGGACTCACGGGAAGCTATCACAACACAACTCTAAAAACATAAATAAGTCATACAAGCATCATAAAAACAAGCCAGGGGCCTTGAGGGCTCGAATACAAGTGCTTGATCATAGACGAGTCAGCGGAAGCAACAATATCTGAGTACAGACATAAGTTAAACAAGTTTGCCTTAAGAAGGCTAGCACAAACTGGGATACAGATCGAAAGAGGCGCAGGCCTCCTGCCTGGGATCCTCCTAAACTACTCCTGGTCGTCGTCAGCGGCTTGCACGCACTAGTAGGCACCTCTGGTGTAGTAGGGGTCGTCGTCGACGGTGGCGTCTGGCTCCTGGGCTCCAGCATCTGGCTGCGACAACCAGAAAGAAAGGAAAGGGGGAAAGGGGGGCAAAGCAACCGTGAGTACTCATCCAAAGTACTCGCAAGCAAGGATCTACACTACATATGCATGGGTATATGTGTAAAGAGGCAATATTGGTGGACTGAACTGCAGAATGCCAGAATAAGAGGGGGGATAGCTAGTCCTGTCGAAGACTACACTTCTGGCAGCCTCCATCTTGCAGCATGTAGAAGAGAGTAGATGGTAAGTTCACCAAGTATCATCGCATAGCATAATCCTACCCGGTGATCCTCCCCTTGTCGCCCTGTGTGAGAGCGATCATAGGGTTATATCTGGCACTTGGAAGGTGTGTTTTATTAAGTATCCGATTCTAGTTGTCATAAGGTCAAGGTACAACTCCGGGTTGTCCTGTTATCGAGGATCACGGCTATTCAAAAAGATAAACTTCCCTGTAGGGGTGCACCACATTACCCAACACGCTCGATTCCCTTTGGCCGGACACACTTTCCTGGGTCATGCCCGGCCTCGGAAGATCAACACGTCGCATCCCTACCTAGGCACAACAGAGAGGTTAACACGTCGGTCTAAATCCTATGGCGCAGGGGTCTGGGCCCATTGCACACCTGCGCGTTGCGAACGCGGCCGGAAGCAGACCTGGCCTCCCTAATACAAGAGCAGGCGTTCCTGTCCAATCCGGCGCGCGCCGCTCAGTCGCTGACGTCACGAAGGCTTTGGCTGATACCACGACACCGGTTGCCCATATCTTGTCCCACGTGGCGGTTAGTGCGTATAAGGTCAACGACCCAACTCAGATCAAATACCAAGATCTCGTTAAGCGTGTTATTATGAAGTAACCGCGGACGCCGACCAGGGCCAGGCCCACCTCTCTCCTAGGTGGTCTCAACCTGCCCCGTCGCTCCGCCACAAAGATCCACCCAGAGGGCCGTTGGGACAAAGGTCCTTTCAGCCCCCAATCCATGAATCACTCGCGGGTACTCTACGAGCCGACCCGACTTTAGTCACCACATGTATCATATATTATGTATATAAGTATATACTCGTGATCACCTCCAGAGTGATCACGGCCCGATAGTATAGCATGGTAGATGGACAAGAATGTAGGGCCACTGATGGAATACTAGCATCCTATACTAAGCATTTAGGATTGCAGGTAAGGGTAACAACTGTAGCAACAATGACAGGCTATGCAGCAGAATAGGATTAACCGAAAGCAGTAACATGCTACACTGCTCTAATGCAAGTAGTAGAGAAAAAGAATAGGCAATATCTGGTGATTAAGGGGAGGGCTTGCCTGGAAGCTCAGCCGAGAAGGAGGGGTCGTCAACACCGTAGTCGTAATGGGTAGCAGCGGCGTCGGTCTCAGTGTCTAGAGATAGAAGAGGGGGAAGAAACAATAAATATAAAAAGCAAACATATGCATGACGATGCATGACATGACAATGAACGGTGCCAGGTGTGCCCTAACGCAGTAGGAGGTGATACCGGCGAAGGGGGAAAACAACCGGAAAAGTATCCCCGGTGTTTCGCGTTTTCGGACAGATGAACCAGAGGGGGAAAGTTGCGTGTTTGCTATGCTAGGGATGTGTGGCGGACGAACGGGGTGCGTATCCAGATCCGTCTCGTCGTTCTGAGCAACTTTCATGTACAAAGTTTTTTTCCAACCGAGCTACGGTTTATTTTATATTAATTTTAATATAATTAAATCATTTTCAGGATTTATTTAATTATCTTAATTCAACATTATCCAGAATAGTGTTTACTGACGTCAGCATGATGTCAGCAGTCAACAGTGACCGTTGACCGGTCAAACTGACGTGTGGGTCCCGCATGTCATACTCTGTTTAATCTAATTAGGGTTTAACTAATCTAATTACTGTTTAATTGCTTAACACTAGTTAATTAGGTTAATTAAACATAATTAATTAAGTTAATTAATTAATATATTATTATTATTTAATCTTTTTTTAACATTCTGTGGGGTGGGCCCCATGTGTCTGTGGCCCAGAGGGGCATAGCGAGTTGGGCTACCGGGTGCGGGCGCTCGCCCGCAGGGCGGGACGAGGCCGCCGGGGCACCGACGGCGGGGCAAGCC
>NC_057802.1:164672955-164673480 GCF_018294505.1 Triticum aestivum
ACGAGCGAGGTGGGGCGCGGGCACAGGTAGGGGGCGCGGGCGCGGCCAGGGCAGCCGGCGCGTGTGCGGGCGCCGGTGAGCCATGGCCGAAGTGGCCGGAGCAGGGGAGGCGGTGGCGCACCGCGGGCGCGGGCGGTGAGGCGAGCGAGGGCCTTGGCGGACGCGAGCGATGCGCGCGGTCAGGACGGTCGGGCGACCAAGGGCTCACGGTGGGCGCAACCATGTCGTGCGCGGGAACGGGTGAGAGCAGGTCGCGGTCCTCACCGCGGGTTGCAGGGAACGGGGCAATGGGGGCGAGGAGGAGGACGGAGACGACGAGGACGGAGAGGAAGCAGTCCGGCGGGGAGGAGGAGGCAGGCCGGCGAGGTTGCGGTCCGGCGGGGTGGCCTCCGGCGACGGCGTTGAGCGTCGAGCGTGGGCGAAGGGATCGGGCTCCTCCCGATCCAGATCCAGAGCGAGGGGGGAGTGGTTGTCGGTGGGTTAGGGTTTCGGGGTCCAGGGGATAAGGAGAGGAGTGGGGGTGGG
>NC_057802.1:164673684-164700886 GCF_018294505.1 Triticum aestivum
CCTGTTGTTTTTCTTTTGTTTTGTTTTATTTTCACTTTTTCTTTTTATTTATTTTCTTTTCTGTTTTATTTCACTTTAAATATTTAGGCATTTTCCAAAAAAATGTTTTCTCCACAATAATTACCAGAGCAATATTTGGCACCCACCGAACATTTTTGTTTCAATGTTTGAAAACTTTTGTTGTTTGCCATATTTTGAATTGATTTTTGAATCGGTTTTGAACTCACGAAAGATTAGCAACAGTAACGGAGGTGACGTGGCATCATTAGCAGAGTTTTACTATCGCTTAATTATCCGGGCGTTACAAAACTCCTCCACTACAAGAAATCTCGTCCCGGGATTTTAGGAGGTGGAGTAAGGGAAAAAAGTTTGGTTCCAAAATTCTAACGAATCTTCTTGTTCTTGGTAGCTCTTCTCGAAGAGGTCGATCCATAGCGTTGATGTCTTCATTCCTATGCATCAATGCATCACGATGAAGTTGTCATCCTTCCTTCAGGATCTTCACCGTACTTACGAAAGGATAAGAGGGGAAAACCTCTATAAGGTTGAGCATCGGACGGTTAACTGAGGGGAAGAAGCATAAGTATCTCCCGAGTTGAAACTTAAGAAGATATCGAGAGCAAAGTAATAAGGTACCATGAGAAGTTTCAAACGGATAGGCAATCGTTCGATGTCTGAAAGACCGTGCGAAAGTGGTCCAGAGCAACGAGATTGAGTATTGCATCTGTTACCAGAATAGATCACTAGGACGGTGGCCCATGAATTTCATATGAAGCCAAGCGTGAGGAATAACCTTGGGAACAGTGATGTACAGGAGAGTCAGGTTTCGATCATGTGGAACTGTGGGTTATGGGCCCACCATGTGGGTTAAAAGTAAGAAGGGCGGTGACGTCTTGCACGATCACGTAAGCAAGGCATGTCAGAGGATAGTCTGTCGGTTATGTCGGCAACAACATCGATACTAAGGGCGAGGGACGAAGAGAACCATTTTCCTGCTCGTTGAACGAGGCGGACCAATAGGCAAAGTTCTAGTCCATCGGTGGTTACCGGAATGTCATCAACAGTAGAAACAGGGTCTCACTGTCAGAGTTGTACACCAAGGTGTTTACATATTATTACTGCTTAGATCATATAGATCACAAGAAAGGTTAAACAAACCAATGTAAAGGAAAATGTGATCATCAGATTAAACAGAACAATGGAAAAGAAAATGTGTTTAAACACATATTTCAAGGGTATATCCTTCCCAAGGACAAGCAGAGCATGATATCCATGACAGGATAGAAAGTAGAAAATCATTTAGGTAAGGGGAGAGGAATTTCATAACATTACCCATACAACGGTGTTTGGATAATTGATAAAGAAATTTAGCATGGTGCTTCAAAATGTTCTTATCGATGATTAGAGTACCACAAACATGCTTCGAGTTAGCATTGACATGGTCAACAAGTAAGGTTCAGAATTTGGATGCACGAAGGATCCATCAGGAACAACTTGTAGAATAAGTTTTACAATTTCCTCATGGAAGAATGGATATCCTTGCTAAAAAGGAAGCCATAACAATTGGACCTCCGGCCAGGTGTGTTAGGCACGACATCACCTTACCGGGTCCAATAAAGACCAATGTTATAACTCTTGGAAATATGTTCCAACCATCATATCCGACCGAGATTCAGACCTGATTGGTGTCAGGATAACTCAGACTTAGGATGCCTGATAAGAAAGGTGCAACACAAATTGTCGAGATGACATTGTAAGATTCTCGGGAGTTGAACTATGTAAGCGAGTTCCAAAACAAGAGTTCATCATTAAACTAAGGAGAGGATGAGGAGGTGGTTGATTGACTCAGCGAGAATTCATCAAGAATTCCAACAATATGTATTTCCGCAATTATGTGAACAAGGAGATAACATTGGTTAGATCAAAAGATATAACGACGTATGCTCGAGGAGAACATCCACGAGTAAACATTGGTTGAAAGGTGCACCCAAAATATGGGCTTAGGTAGCATGATCAATGTTAGAATGGTGATTCGATAACCAAAAGACTTAGAATGAAGCTATCGACCATTCACTTCAAATCAATATAGTTGCTAGAAGTTTTGAATTCGCACATCTTAGTTCAATTTTCAGTATTCTGGTTAGAAACAACACGGGGACCAATAATGAACGGAGATGGCGAGAAGTATCACTTGTATTAAGAATTCTTATTAGGTGATAAAATTCTCGCTACATTCTTGACATAAGAGATGGCAATACTCAAAGGTAAAGAAGAACGAATGCTGGATAGCAAGGAACTCAAGGTATAGCACAAAACACGAACAAGTTTGTGTTGAGCGGAAGGCAATAAAATGGTCGATGGTAACACAAATCATCGAGGGCAAGGATGGTATTTCTCATCATGAATTCAATTGATATCCTGGAAGAGCTCAGAAGGCTGATGATGATGACGACGCATTTGTCGAGAGATTTCATGAGGATGTAATCGATCGACGATGACATCAAGTCAAAAGAATGATGAAGCAAAAGGTTATTGGAACTAAGGGTACGACCCAAACTCGAAATCGATCTTGCCATTCAAGGCGAAATGATACGACGAGGAAGATCGGCATAAGGTTATGTCGTCGTCGAAAATTGTGCTCCGGGAAGAAGGACCAGGTAGCACAGTTAAAATTTTAGCACAAAATGATATAGCCGATCAGGCTAGGAATGACGTGATGGAGTATTAAACTTCTCAACCACAAAGTACTAGGACTGAATCACAGGGGTGATTCGATTCACTAACCAGTGTTCTCGGTTGACGACAACCCAGAACCCGTGGAGTGACTATGATGGGAAAAGGCACTACTTCATCAAAAATGCATAAGATGTAGTGCAATCGGTTGATATCCTCGAGATACTAGGGGGGTAATACTCGAAGGTAGATCAAAATAGAGGTTGGCATAGGTTCAACCCATCGGGGCTTCTTAGAACATATACCATGAACTTCAGGAGTAAATAACACAAGCTCAAAAGTAGAGCATGGTTGACAAAAGTAGAGGATACAATTTACCAAAGGCATTATGTATCGGGTAAAGAACTCATAAGAATTTTGGTTGTCAAGGACATTGTCGGATAATAACCTGGCAATGGGTATGGCGGTCCACAACGGGGCTGATGTGAGTATCGGTACTCAATCAGAGGAAGAAGGAATGCCAATGCATCAGATTATAGAAACAACTGACTAATTCAAAGCTTAATGCAAAGAATTTTATGATTTCCAAATTAAGGGATCAGAAGAAATCGTTCTGATAAAAAATGAATAAGTTCAATAGACTTAGAAGCACAACCGATCAAGGCATTGATTGGTCAAGAACTAGCTCATATCCAAATGACGTCTGAGCCGGAAGGATAATCCTAGGATTCGACTGATGATTGTGAACATTCGCAACTTATTGAATCAATGGACTCAAAAATGATAGTGACAAAGGATGCCAATAAGATTATTATGCTTATGGGGTTAACCATAATGCAAGCAAGCAAGAATTTCAAGAACAACAGACTGTTGAGGATTTTCGAAAGATCAAATAGTATTTTGAAGGCTTATGTGAAACACCTGAACAACTGAGAAGGAATGGATACTCGATAAGTGCAAGGAATTATCCGTATGGGTATTCTTGTGGCAAAGAGTCGTAAGGCAGTAAGCTCAAAGGATTCTCGGAACAACGAACACTACAAAAAAAATACACTTCCATGATGATACGTGTTTGTCACAGTAGGTCGCATTTTTTGACATGCATGTACATCCATGACAATTTTATGACGGAGTTAAGATAGTCATACATGTGCTGTCGTAGAAGTGTTCCATGACATTACCAAAATTATCATCACGGAAGTGTCCACTTCCATGACGATAAATCGCGCGTCACAGAAGTGCTTTCGTCAAGGGTGACCGACAAGTGGCATCCACTGTAACGGAACACCATTAAGCTATCGGGTCCGATTTTGGATCCGATAACCCGCTAACAGCCCCGACCAATGGGGATTTTCCATGTGTAAAATCATCATTGGCTGGAGGAAACACATGTCAGCTCACCGTTGGGACAGATGTCATCCACTCATTGGACAGAAGGCGCCTATGATACGTCGACACGTGGTACGACCCAACAGAGGCCCATTCCTGTGAAAAGGCCGGCTCGTTTGACTTGGTCAAAAGGTGGCGAGCCGGCCCACGGAAAGCTTGTTAACGGCCTGTTCGCATATAGCCCATTTACAGCCCGCTAACCCAGGGCCCGTTACGACCTATCCGAATTAGGCCCAGTAGCATCATCTGGGCCGTCCAATATGATTCCAGCCCATTTTAAGTTCCGGCCCATGTATGGCCCATGACGTCTTTCGGCCCAGATGAGGCCCTTTGTAACTCTTGGCCGATTAACGGCCCGTGGTGAAACTGGCCCGTAATGAACAGTGTATCACTTTATACCCATTAACGACCCATTAATCCATTGGGCCGTTTGCAGCCCATGTTATCTTTCGGCCTCCTCAGGGCCCATTTATTCTTGGGCTCATTTCCAGCATTCGGTTACTTACGGCTCGTTACTGCCATTTTCTGCTTGTGGGCCAAATTCAGCCCGTGGTTACAGTCGGCCCGTTTGTGGCCCATTAATACGTTGGGCCGTTTTCATAGCATCATCAAATACGGCCTATTAACGACGGCCCGTTATGGCCGGCCCATGAACGGACGACTCCAACTCTAGCCCGTTTACGGCCATAATGTGGTCTGTTTTAGGCCCATGTTTGGCTAATCGATCATACGGCTTGTCTAAGGCCCATTGATGATACAGCCCGTAGAAGGCCCATTGTTTCTACGGACCGTAGGAATCCCGGTGTCACTACAGTAAATATGTAGCCCATGGCCTGTTAAAGGCGGGAAACTACTATAGGTTTGGACCTGCTAATGGCCCAAGATGATTATAGGCCCACGTTTTGGCCCATATGAGTAACGAGCCGGCCTGAAGACCGACAACACTGAGATCCACTGAACCTTCCGGCCTAAATTACAACATACCGACCAAAGAATAAACCTAGACTATACAACAAAGAAATTACGGCATATTAGGAATCAAAGTTCGCTACCCGGTGATAATAAAGCACAACATGACCGCGGATTACATACACTGGGCATCAAAGGTCGCCACTAGTGCATATAAACGCGCCGACAAAAGAATATACAAAACTGAGAGCACTTCAGAAGGCACTAGACCTGGCAAGCTCGGGCCCCGCAAGCAGCCGAACAAGCTGATGAGACCTCAGTTGTGTCAACGATAGATGCTTCATCCATAGCTGTATGGCACCATAGTGCGCAAGGCAGTGCCCTGACATCTTCATTACATCTTTGACTTGAAGTCGGAGCTGAGCTGAAGCAAGCCTTTCCGCTTTAAGTTGAGACTGAAGAAGTCGAGCTGATTGAGGCAGCGACTACAAAGAGGTTGTCTCACACCTGCTGGTGAGTAGCTTCAACTCACTGTCTTCATCAAGACAGGACCTTGGGGTCATCTTGCTGTCCTCAAGATGGTTTGGCTCACTATCTTTCCTAAAGTTCTGCCTGGCATAAGAGATACGACTCTGAAAGAGAAACAAGGAGACACGTAACAGGTTTCACAATTATGTAAGCAAATAAATGGATCTGTTCTGCATAAGGAACATGTTTTTACAACTACAATTTAAAACTGGTAGTTGTTGCAAACATCCAATCAGATGTAAACAGTAGTGGAGGAAATGATGCCTATCCAAATCTATACTAGAACAAAGTTTGAAGGCTTGAGAAGGATGAACTTACATTACATGTTAACACGGGCTGGACAAATCCCTTCTCCATGTTGATGGAAAGATAATTCAATAAATTCCCCAAAGAAAATTCTTTATAAGCGTTGCCATTATTCTACATTTTGCAAAGAGTAAATATAGATCAAATAATATTGGAAGAAATTGAGGATAATGAAGCTCAGGTGCAGACTGATGATACATAATCAAATAGAAATTAATTAAGTACAGCGTTACAAGGCAAAAGGTACTGACAAGAGGAATGCAGACATCAACGTGTGCAGTGGCATTGGCTTTATTCAACATTTTGGTAAGAGTAAATGTAGATATGATAATTTGGAGAAAGCGGAGGGCAGAGCAAATAAGATGCAGAGTAATGCTAGACAACCAACTATCTCGCGATGCATGTACAGTAATACCACCACCGTCCGTTATTAGTTATCGCTCGAATGGATGTATCTAGCACTATTAAGTTCTAAATACATCCAATTGATCAACAATTAATTCGATACAGAGGGAGTACATGACAACAGGTACTTACATGAGCAATCCAAAACTTCATAACCATTGTGTTAATTCTACATTTATCTAAGAGTAAATATAGATCTTATAATTTCAAGCAAAGGATGGATAAATAAGCGAACATTTATAGTGATGCTACATAATCAAACAGCAATGAGTGTAAGTATGCTGACAAAGGGCAAGAGGTACTGACAAGAGCAATGCCGAGCCTAGTATTGTCGTGAGATCCTATGATCCTTTGAGCAAGGAGATTCATCTGAAATTAGTTTTCATACAAGAGAGAAGGTAAGGCACATGCAGAAATTTAGGGGTTCAAATTTTGAATTGATATCATAGACAGTACCTGACGCTGGGCTGTCAGCAGTTCTAATAGGGGTTTGGCCACTGGAGTAGGGGTAAAGTCTGTTACAGTTGGGCCTGTGTTTTCTGTGGCTGCTGATCTATCTGATTTGACAGGTATCACTACCTTTTCCAAATACCTAGTTTGTACTCCTTGAGGATCTGCAATCACCCTCTTCCTTTTGGACATCTATTACGAAAGAACAACATTTGTCTGGAAAAACATAGTATGACGACACATGGAATAGGTACAGAAAATGGATAGGTATGGCATATACTCATATATGATGCTTAAACTAAGAAGATGGTGTAACAAAGTAGAAGTAATGCAAGAGGTCAGATGCAAAATATGTGCGACCAATACGACCTTGCCTAGTTAGAGCATGCACCTTGATGGCTGAATAAGATAGGCCATCCTCGACCATGCCAAGTTTGTTAGCCAGTGGATCGTTCCGCAATATTCCTCTCGTGCGCCCATTCTCATATTCATTTTGACAATGTTCATGAAGGAAATATGCCCTAGAGGTAATAATAAAAGTATTATATATTTCCTTATATCATGATAAATGTTTATTATTCATGCTAGAATTGTATTAACCGGAAACCTAATACATGTGTGAATACATAGACAAACAGAGTGTCACTAGTATGCCTCTACTTGACTAGCTCGTTAATCAAAGATGGTTATGTTTCCTAGCCATAGACATGAGTTGTCATTTGATTAACGGGATCACCTCATTAGGAGAATGACGTGATTGACTTGACCCATTCAGTTAGCTTAGCACCCGATCGTTTAGTATGTTGCTATTGCTTTCTTCATGACTTATACATGTTCCTATGACTATGAGATTATGCAACTCCTGTTTACCGGAGGAATACTTTGTGTGCTACCAAACGTCACAACGTAAATGGGTGATTATAAAGGTGCTCTACAGGTGTCTCCAAAGGTACTTGTTGGGTTGGCGTATTTCGAGATTAGGATTTGTCACTCCGATTGTCGGAGAGGTATCTCTGGGCCCACTCGGTAATGCACATCACTATAAGCCTTGCAAGCATTGTGACTAATGAGTTAGTTGCGGGATGATGTATTACGGAACGAGTAAAGAGACTTGCCGGTAACGAGATTGAACTAGGTATCGAGATACCGACGATCGAATCTCGGGCAAGTAACATACCGATGATAAAGGGAACAACGTATGTTGTTATGCGGTCTGACCGATAAAGATCTTCGTAGAATATGTGGGAGCCAATATGAGCATCCAGGTTCCGCTATTGGTTATTGACCGGAGAGGTGTCTCGGTCATGTCTACATAGTTCTCGAACCCGTAGGGTCCGCACGTTTAACGTTACGATGACAGTTTTATTATGAGTTTATGTATGTTGATGTACCGAAGGAGTTCGGAGTCCCGGATGAGATCGGGGACATGACGAGGAGTCTCGAAATGGTCGAGACGTAAAGATCGATATATTGGACGACTATATTCGGACTTCGGAAAGGTTCCGAGTGATTCGGGTATTTTTCGGAGTACCGGAGAGTTACGGGAATTCGTATTGGGCCTTAATGGGCCATACGGGAAAGGAGAGAAAGACCCCAAAGGGTGGCCGCACCCCTCCCCATGGGCTAGTCCGAATTGGACTAGGGAGGGGGGCGCCCCCTTCCTTCTTTCTCCTTCCCCCTTCCCTTCTCCTACTCCCACAAGGAAAGGAGGAGTCCTACTCCCGGTGGGAGTAGGACTCCCCCCCTTGGCGCGCCTCTCCCCTTGTCCGGCCGCCTCCCCCTTGCTCCTTTATATACGGGGGCAGGGGGGCACCCCATAGACACAACAATTGATCTATTGATCTCTTATCCGTGTGCGGTGCCCCCCTCCACCATATTTCACCTCGATAATATCGTAGCGGTGCTTAGGCGAAGCCCTGCGCGGTAGAACATCATCATCGTCACCACGCCGTCGTGCTGACGGAACTCTCCCTCAACACTCGGCTGGATCGGAGTTCGAGGGACGTCATCGAGCTGAACGTGTGCTGAACTCGGAGGTGCCGTGCGTTCGGTACTTGATCGGACGGATCGTGAAGACGTACGACTACATCAACCGCGTTGTGATAACCCTTCCGCTTTCGGTCTACGAGGGTACGTGGACAACACTCTCCCCTCTCTCGTTGCTGTGCATCACCATGATCTTGCGTGTGCGTAGGGAATTTTTTGAAATTACTACGTTCCCCAACAGTTCAATACCTGACATGCATGAAAACATAAAAACAAGTGAGATTATCTTTGTAATGCAGAAGTGATTTTAATCCAATACTTCCTCCCTGTAAACCCCTTTGTGCTATCTCTGCAATTCTACTAAGAGGTGCCATGCATACTGTAATTTGGTGTGTGCATTAATATAATGTGGCCTACTACTCAAAATATGAGAGCTCCAGAAGTGATGATACTTCGCAGATGACAGCTTCAACATATAGTAAAGAAGAACAAGTCGACCAGATTCAAAATATACTAAGGGAGAATAACTCGACCTGACCAGTCGACCGCAAGAGAAGAGGATCATCTTAAAGAAGAGCAGAAGAGCGAGCAGACTGAAGATATTACAAGTCTTTCTATACAATGTCGGTTGGCCACCCATGATGAACCAGAGCGCACAGAGAAATACTATTCCTTTCGGTCTCTCCATATGTGACTCACATGCATTTCGAAACTAAAGTAGGAACATTTAGCTGACCAATTAAACATCTCTCAATTTTACTAATATCAGCATAATATCATATTTGAATTTGTACAACTAAGCTTGTTTAGCTCGATGGGTGGAGCAATGCTATTACGACACGAACCACGTAGGCTGATCGTGGTCATCATAAAATGGGGAAACCGTAAGTGTCGTGGAATTGTCACGGCAGATGTCCTCGAGCTAGGACTTAGTCGTGGAGCCATCGCAGCTAGGAAGCTTAAAGGGGTTAAACGGGACAAGGAACACGGGGGTTATACTGGTTCGGCCCCTTACGATGAAGGTAAACGCCTACATCCAGTTGAGGTGGTATTGATTATGGTTTCGATGACCAGGGAGCTTGATTGCTATGCCTGGCTCTCGATGAGATCTTACTTGTCCCTAAACCGCCGCCGGATCGTCCCTTTATATAGAGAGGTTGACGCCCAGCGGCTCTCAGAGTCCCGGCCGGCTCATAAAAGTGTCCGGCTCGGACTCTCAACTATTCTTGCCTTACACTACAAGTCTTGCCATACGGCGGTTTATCACTACGGGCCTTAAGCCACCTCCGGGTCTTAGGCCCATCATTGACCCGCCGTTCTTCAAGCTTGGTACTGGGCTTCGCGTGATGACTATTATGAGTAACCCGGCCCCTCTTGGCGGGTGACCCTAAGGGTTATATCCTCAACATTAGGCCCCAGATTGATTTGAACCGGTTCATGTCAATCTTCAATTCTCTTGAAAGAAATTTTTTCCGGCTTACATCTGTGCGAAGGTTTTAACCCGCCGTGACGTCATCTTCCGGATCCCTGATAACCCGCCATGACGTCATCTTCCATTAAGTTCATTTCTTTATTCCATTAAATCCCAACGGATCTTATCTTTAATAGTCATCCCGAAGATCGAGGCGCCTCTGGGGCGAGATAATCACGCCGTGACCTCCTCGTTTCTCGCGCCCACTTATGAGCTTCACCTTATAAATAGCCCGGCCCATGAGCCTCTCAGTCACTCGTCGCCTCCATCTTCTTCCTCCTCTCGCCACTGTGCTGTTGCCCGAGCTCCTCCGCCGCCGCCGCGGATCTCCTCGTCCTCACCAACTCCGGCCGCTGCATCAACCTGACGTGTCCAAAGAAAACGGCGGCGACCTCCGCGACTCGCCAGCACCCGTAAGCCCTTGCCACTCCATAGAATAGATCCACATTAGGGTTCTTTGCTGTTCTTCCCGTGTTCTTCGCCGTTCATCGCGAGTTCTTGATAGATTCCATTATTACCACCCCTTCTTGATCTTTAGACTGTATAGAACTGCTGCGGTGGTTGTTTCACACCCGTTCCCAATGTACATAGATCCCTTTTCATTACATAAAGGCTCCGTTCGAACCTATGAACTTCTTCTGCGTCTGTTTTAGGTCTAGAAACTTTCCCTTTCCAGTCGATCGTTTGATCCAGAATAATTACTGTGATCTGTGAAACTTGTTTGTGCCACACTTAGTCAAAAATTGCATCTGTTTAGTTATGGCGGCTCATATCTCCGGCTTAAAAGAGGCCACACGCTGTAGAAATTTCCGGCTCATTCATAATAGGGCTTTAGATAACTAGAATTACTGACGATGCCCTCAGCGGCTTAGATAACCTGATGCACTCAGCCATATGTCATTAGGCCCCTTCATAAGCCGCCACTTTAAACATTGAACTGTAAACTTCCTCGGGCTTATACTTGAACTGGACATTTTCTTTTATCATAGGCTTCCGTCTTTAACAATGCTTCCCAAAGCTCCCAAAGCACCCATCACGTGCAACTGGATGAGGTCCAATGTCACTGACGAAACCTTAGCGGACTTTGTAAAGACGGGTTACCTACCCAAGAAGGATGTCATGTCTTACCGTGCCCCTGACCCGTCAGAGGAGAGACCGCAACCAAGGGATGGTGAGGTGGTAGTATTTGCTGATCACATGAGCCGGGGCTTCGCACCGCCCGGCTCAAAATTCTTTAGAGATGTGCTGAATTTCTTTGATCTGTGGCCACAAGACATAGGACCCAATTCCGTGTCAAATATATGCAACTTCCAAGTATTCTGCGAAGTCTATCTTGGAGAAGAGCCCAGCCTGCTGCTCTTTAGAGAGCTATTTTATCTGAACCGCCAGAACGAGTGCGCCAACGGGCCGAGCCTGGAACTTGGTGGAATCTCCATTCAACGCCGTAGAGACTGCCTCTTTCCTTATGCTGAGCCGCCCAGCCATCCAAAGGACTGGAACCAGACATGGTTCTACTGCCAGGATACTTCGCCAGCTGACGAGAGCCCTCTGCCCGGCTTTCGTGCCCTGCGTCTGGAGCCAAGTCACCCTCTGCCAGACAAACTATCTCAGGCGGAGTGTCAACCTCTGATCCCCACCATCAATAAGATCAAGGCTCTCCTGGGAAACGGCCTCAACGGCATTGATCTGGTCCGGGTTTGGATCTCCTGGCGGGTGATCCCTTTGAGCCGCCGCCCCGGCTTAATGTGTGCTTACACGTGCCGGAAGGATGACCCTCTGCGGCACAGTCCCAATGATCTTCCTGAGGATGTTGTGGACGACATGATCAAGTCTCTCCTGAATGAGAGCTTAGCCGACTGTGGGAGAACTGGCCTGGCTCCCTTCTGCCAAGCTAACCCGGCTCCGGCGGTAAGCCACTGACCTGAACACCTTGGTTTTCCTTTGAATAGTTTCCATCTGAACTTTAAAAAATCTTTGTTGTATGTTTCAGGCTAATGACAAGTTCTGGAAGGTCAAATATGACCATGAAGCGGCCAAAAAGGCCAGGAAGGCTAAGAAAGCCGCCAGGAGAGCCGCTCCCCGCAAGAAGGGAAGCAGGCCTACTGCCTCAGAGCTGCTTCAACTAAGTGACAGCTCCGAGTCAGAGGTAACCCCTGAATTTGTAAGCTCTTGTTTTGTTTCTTGTTTATTCCTATCCACCTTATTGATACTGATCATCAGCAGGATGACACCGGAGCAAGTAACCCGGTGACTGAAGAGGTAATGACACTTTCCTCCGACTCGGACCCCTTGCCAAGGCTGAAAATCCGAAGAGTAACCCGGAAAGTAAGCTTTTCGCATCCTTTAGCTTATCAAGATCCTCAATTTCTTTTGAAGCAACAGATTCATGAGAGCCAGAGGCAAACCTGGGCCAGCAAGGATGCAGACCTCTCCTCCGGCTTACCCGAGGCATCAAGAAAGCGCCGGACTGAGGTTATCTCCAACTTATACCCTTGTCATCCTTTAGCGGGTGTCACTCGCCAACCGCTCAATTCGTCTGATTCCAATTATCAGGAAACTTCACCTTCCTCTGGTGATTCTATGCAATCTACCCTGCCGGCTTTCAAGACCGCGTCCGGGTAATGATAATCATCTTATGTTGTACTTATCTTACTCATGCTTTTGTACTAACCTTTTATCCTTTCAGTGCTCAAGCAAAGCTCAGTAAAAGAGCGAAGAAGAATAAGCCGGTCGAAGAGCCGGTCCTGACTGAACCGGAGGCTTCAGATCAGGAGCCGCCCGCTGCCTCTGCTCCTGAAGCCACCACTCCAACCGACGAGCCAATCACGGAGACTTCTGCTAACCCGGAGATCTCCAGCCCGGCTCAGCCGGCCAATGACCCGGATGTGGTAATCACCCGGACGGAGTTTGTCGAGCCAGGGAGACCCACTGCGCTGGCTAAGTGCTCTGCCAAGGAAGAATTGCTAGAGCGCCGCAGGGCCAAGCTGGACATCACCAACTACGCCAACCTGAGCATTGGAGATATCATCTCCGGCTATGTCAATCAGGTGCACAGCAGCCGGGACCTGGAGATTGACATGGTGAAGCAGATACAGCAGAAGTCTGAGGTACCACTGTATTGCTTACCACATAGTCAGCGTTACCATACTAGCCCCCAAGTCTACTACTTATGATAGAATATGTTGTAGACTTAACTTCCGGCTTACTTCCATGAACCGGTAATTTGTAGATAGAAACTTTCGACATGCATTAGCCCCCAAGTGCCAAGTGTCTTTGCTTGGAAAGTGCTTGGGACTTTAAAGTTGCATAATAATTATTCATACTATAACCCGGAAACTGCACAGGCTGCTTGCAAGAAATTTGAGGCTGATATCTCTGAGCTGAAGAACCGCCTGAAGACTCAGGAAACTGAGACCCGGAAGGCCAACGCCAAATTTGAATCCAGTATTGCTGCTCAAGAGAAGCTGAAGAAGAAGTTTGAAGCTGAAAGGAAGACTTGGGCCGAAGAGAAGGCTGCTCTGGTAAGCCGGGCCGAACAGGCGGAGAAGGCTCTGACGGAGAGAACCGCCGAACTCTCCGGCTTAAAGCGCCATGTGTCACAGATGGTCGCCGCAATCTTCGGTAAGTCATTCTGCCGACTTTCAACAAGTTTACATTCTCTATGTCTCATAATTCCCATCATTACTAACGGCTTACCTGACATTGTAAAACAGGTCCCAGAAGCGCCAACCTCAACCAAAATGTGTTGACCAAGCTGAAGGCCGTGTACACTTTGGTGGAACAACTCTACACCGGGTCACAGCGCGCCTTGGCCGTTGTGGCCCTGTCCAATGAGGTTCCGACTCACCTGGCGGACGTACTTTGCCGGCTTGCCGTTCTTCCTCAGCGTTTTCAAGAGCTACGACGGGCCTCTGCAAGAGCCGGAACCATAGCTGCTCTAAGCCGGGCCAAGGCTTTCCTCCCGGAGCTAGACCCGGCAGAGATCGCGGTTGGATATCCCAGTCTGAAGGAAGACGGCACCCCCTTCGACCAAAAAGACTTTGCTGCCTGTGTGAAGATCGTACGCCCGGTGGCCACCCAGATTGGGAATGACACCGACCTTACCAAGTACCAGTCGGGCTACGACGCAGAGAATCAGAGGATCCCCACTCCGCGTTATGAAGCCATCAGCTTGGTCCCGCCGACTCGTAAGCACACCTTTGCCCCAGAAATTGACCCGGCCGGGTTAATTGACGAGGAGGCTCAATTTGAAGCTTTGAGCGGCATTGACTGGAAATCGTCAACCTTCCAGGTCATGGGAACAACCGGAGGAGCGGAGAGGGATGAGCCGGAAGCGTCGACCCAGCAAGCAGCTTGACTCTTAGGCGGCCTATGATCATGCCTTTAAAACAATGCCTCGTCTTTTGGACTCGGGGAGTCTTGTAATAGAGTAGGACGAACATGTTACTCTTGTCGTGCCATCGTGCACATGTTGAATGCTTAGCTCCGTTAAAGCTGCTTCCTTATATTCCTCCGGGTTATAGTTGATCAGTTATTTTCCTTAAGCTCGAATAGCTGTATTGAACCATCTTGCATAGAAAACAAGTCGCAAGTCTCTGGGCGGCTTACCGCACTGAGAATCAGAAACCATATATATATAACCCGGAATATGAACAAAGTCACCAAAGACTGGCCCTCAATTATATTTTTGATGTAACCATAACGGCATACTTACAAGCCTTCGAGTACAGTTCCGGTTTATGTAACCCGGATAATAAGGTTGGTACCTCAACTCCGGTTTACCAGTTTTGATAATGCTTATTGTGTGTGACTAACACTGTGAATCAAAGTTAAGTCGGCGGAATAAGAACCGCCGTGTACACTGTTGATACAACCAGAAGAACTTGTTGTAAATCAGACAATCAAAACTTAGGGGCTTCCAGTTCGAATACGACCAGAGACCCGTCCCAAAGGGGTTAAGCTAAGATTCGAATGCGATCATATAGCCCCCAGTGGGTTTGGCGATGCCGATCAAGAGGGTACCGACAGCTATGTTCTCTTTGGTTCGAATACGACCCATGTTTGAACAGGAAGCCCCCAAATGACCTTAAGAATTGTTTAACGACGCTGATTCGAATACGATCCACATCGGTTCCCAAAGGGGGTTGAGCTATGATTCAAATATGATCAAAGAAAAAACTCCCCAATGAGCTCGGCACTTTTGCCAATCAAGTGGGTATCGACAGCTATGTTCTCTTTGGTTCGAATACGACCTATGTTTGAACAGGAAGCCCCCAGGTGATTATATTGCTTATGGCTAGATTCGAATATGATCATAAGCCGGATCCACCTCCAAGCAACCATGTGATGTTGTAACACGTCTACCTTTGGAGGAGAAAAGGACAGAGGTCCTGCTTTATTATTTAACATGATATATACATGGCTATAGAAATATGTACATTATGAGAGCCGGTGGCTCAAGTGTAATAAGGCCGAAGCTGAGCTATGTTCCACGGCCGACGGGTCTCCTCCTCTGACTTGCGTGAATCTTTATGCTCCCGAACGTCAATAAGGTAATATGACCCGTTGTGCAAGTTCTTGCTGACCACAAAGGGTCCTTCCCAAGGCGGGGATAACTTGTGTGCATCCGTTTGATCTTGGATGAGCCGGAGCACCAGATCACCTTCCTGGAAGACCCGGGACTTAACCCGGCGACTGTGATAATGGCGCAGGTCTTGTTGGTAAATTGCCGAGCGAGCTGCTGCCACGTCACGCTGTTCGTCCAACAAGTCATGAGCATCTTGGCGCGCCTGTTCATTATCCGCCTCAACATAAGCCGCCACTCGAGGCGAGTCATGACGGATGTCACTGGGGAGGACTGCTTCCGCTCCATAAACCATGAAGAAAGGTGTGTAACCCGTAGACCTGTTAGGAGTAGTGTTGATGCTCCATAACACGGAGGGTAACTCCTCCACCCAACAACCCGGCGTCCGTTGCAAAGGGACTAAAAGCCGGGGCTTAATGCCCTTCAAGATCTCCTGATTAGCTCTCTCAGCTTGACCATTGGATTGAGGATGAGCCACTGATAAAACATCAAGTCGAATATGCTCTCATTGACAAAACTCCTCCATAGCGCCCTTAGATAGATTGGTGCCATTGTCAGTTATAATGCTGTGTGGAAAACCAAAGCGAAATATCACCCTTTTCATGAACTGAACCGCCGTGGCTGCGTCACACTTACTAACTGGCTCTGCTTCAACCCACTTTGTGAACTTGTCAACTGCCACCAAGAGGTGGGTCTTTTTATCCTTAGACCTTTTAAAAGGCCCAACCATGTCAAGCCCCCAGACCGCAAATGGCCAAGTAACTGGAATCATCCTCAGCTCCTGAGCCGGCACATGAGCCCGTCGCGAGAACCTCTGGCAACCATCACATTTACTGACCAAGTCCTCCGCATCAGCATGAGCCGTCAGCCAATAAAAACCATGACGAAAAGCCTTGGCCACAAGGGATTTTGAGCCGGCATGATGGCCACAATCCCCTTCGTGAATCTCACGCAAGATTTCTTGACCCTCCACAAGGGAAACACAACGCTGGAACGCTCCCGTAACACTGCGGCGATGCAACTCACCATTGATAACAACCATTGACTTAGACCGCCGGGTTATTTGTCTAGCCAAAGTTTCATCCTCAGGCAAATCTCCCCGGGTCATGTAAGCCAGGGATGGCACCGTCCAGTCCGGGGTGATGTGGAGAGCCGCCACCAACTGCGCCTCCGGGTCAGGGACAGCCAAATCTTCCTCTGTAGGTACCTTAACAGAAGGGTTATGCAAGATGTCCAGGAAAGTATTAGGCGGCACCGGTTTTCACTGAGAGCCCAGCCGGCTTAATGCATCAGCCGCCTCGTTCTTTCTGCGATCGATGTGCTCTACTTGGTAACCCTGAAAGTGTCCAGCAATGGTATCAACTTCACGGCGATAAGCCGCCATGAGAGGGTCCTTGGAATCCCACTTGCCTGATACTTGTTGAGCCACTAAGTCTGAGTCGCTGAAGCACCTTACCCGGCTCAAGCTCATCTCCTTAGCCATCCGAAGACCATGGAGCAAGGCCTCATACTCAGCCGCATTGTTAGTGCAAGGAAACATCAACCGTAGCACATAATGAAACTTGTCCCCTTTAGGGGAAGCCAATACAACTCCAGCCCCCGAGCCCTCCAATTGCCTAGACCCATCAAAGTGAATAGTCCAATATGTATTATCCGGCTTTTCTTCAGGCACCTGTAGCTCCGTCCAATCATTGATGAAATCCACCAAAGCTTGAGATTTAACAGCAGTGTGTGGCACGTATTTCAGACCATGAGGCCCGAGCTCTATAGCCCACTTAGCCACTCTCCCTGTGGCTTCTTTGTTTTGGATGATATCTCCAAGGGGAGCAGAACTAACCACAGTGATAGGGTGACCCTGGAAATAATGCTTAAGCTTCCGGCTTGCCATGAACACACCATAAACAAGCTTCTGCCAATGTGGATACCGCTGCTTGGACTCGATGAGCACTTCACTGACGTAATAAACCGGCTGCTGAACCGGATGCTCCTTACCCTCTTCCTTGCGCTCCACCACCACAGCCACACTGACGGCCCATGTGTTAGCAGCTACATACAGTAATAAAGGCTCCTTGTCAACCGGAGCAGCAAGGACTGGGGGCTCCGCCAGCTGTCTCTTCAAATCCTCAAAAGCAGTATTAGCAGCATCATTCCAGACAAAGTCATCATTTTTCTTCATCAACTGGTACAATGGCATGGCCTTCTCACCCAAACGGCTTATAAACCGGCTTAAAGCAGCGATACGACCCGCCAGGCGTTGGACGTCGTTTATACACGCCGGATTAGCCAGAGAGGTGATTGCCTTGATCTTCTCCGGGTTAGCTTCAATGCCTCTGTTAGAAACCAGGAAACCCAAGAGCTTGCCTGCAGGAACACCAAAAACACACTTGGCCGGGTTAAGCATCATCTTGTAGACCCGGAGATTATCAAAGGTTTCTCTCAGGTCATCTATCAAGGTTGCCTTCTCCCTGGACTTAACCACAATATCATCCACATAGGCATGAACATTGCGCCCAATCTGGTTATGAAGACAGTTCTGCACGCAACGCTGATAAGTCGCCTGTGCGCTCTTGAGTCCGAAAGGCATAGACACATAACAGAAGGCTCCAAAGGGAGTGATGAACGCCGTCTTCTCCTGGTCCTTAACTGCCATTTTAATCTGATGGTATCCAGAATATGCATCCAAGAAACTTAAATGCTCACAACCCGCCGTGGCATCAATGATTTGATCAATACGAGGGAGAGCGAAAGGATCAGCCGGACATGCCTTGTTTAAGTCCGTGTAGTCCACACACATCCGCCAGGTGCCGTTCTTCTTGAGCACGAGCACCGGGTTAGCTAACCACTCTGGGTGAAAGACTTCAACAATAAACCCGGCCGCCAAGAGCCGGGCCACCTCCTCACCAATGGCTTTCCGCCTCTCTTCATTAAATCGTCGAAGGAATTGCCTGACCGGCTTAAATTTCGGATCAACACTGAGAGTGTGCTCAGCGAGTTCTCTAGGTACACCTGGCATGTCAGAAGGTTTTCATGCAAAGATGTCCCTATTCTCACGGATGAACTCGATGAGCGCGCTTTCCTATTTTGGATCCAGATTGGCACTGATGCTAAACTGCTGAGATGAATCACCTGGAACGAAATCAACAAGTTTAGTCTCATCAGCCGACTTAAATTACATTGCCGGCTCATGCTCCGTAGTCGGCTTTTTCAGAGAGGTCATATCTGTTGGGTCAACATTGTCCTTGTAAAACTTCAACTCCTCTGTTGCACAAACAGATTCTGCATAAGCCGCATCGCCTTCTTCACACTCCAAGGCCACCTTCCGGCTGCCATGAACCGTAATGGTCCCATTGTGACCCGGCATCTTGAGCTGTAAATACACGTAACACGGCCGTGCCATGAACTTGGCGTAAGCCGGCCGCCCAAATATGGCATGATACGGACTTCTTATCTTGACCACCTCAAAGGTCAATTTTTCCACCCTGTAGTTGTACTCGTCTCCAAAGGCCACTTCCAATTCGATCTTACCAACTGGATAAGCCGACTTACCAGGCACTACGCCATGGAAAACAGTATTGGACTGGCTGAGGTTCTTATCAATCAACCCCATACGACGGAAAGTCTCATAATAGAGGATGTTGATGCTGCTGCCTCCATCCATGAGCACCTTAGTGAACTTATATCCTCCCACCTGAGGAGCCACCACCAGGGCCAAGTGACCCGGATTATCAACCCGGGGAGGGTGATCCTCCCTACTCCACACAATAGGCTGCTCAGACCATCTTAAATAGCATGGAACCGCCGACTCAACAGCATTCACAACCCTCTTATGAAGCTTCTGATCTCGCTTACACAGACTGGTGGTAAATACATGATACTGTCCACCGTTAAGCTGCTTTGGATTGGTCTGATAACCCCCTAATGCTGTTGATGACCCTGACTAGACTGCTGATGAAAACCCCCTTGACCGTTCTGAGGATTAGAATTTGAGCCGCCGCCCGGGCCATGAAAACCGCCAGCGCCTGAGCCGCCGCCCGGGCCATTGTTGCCATTAAAAGCATTGGAATTCTTGAAGGCCTTCATGATTGCGCAATCCTTCCATAGATGAGTAGCTGGCTTCTCCCTAGAGCCATGCCTTGGACAAGGCTCATTCAACAGCTGCTCCAGCGTCGGGCCTGACCCGCCGGCCCGGGGAGGTGGCCTCCCCTTGCGTCGCTGGTTATTACCCTGTGAGCTGGCGTTGGCCACGAATTCTAGGCTGCCGTCGTCCTTACGCTTGCCACCTCCTTGGTTCATCGGGTTATGCTGAGGACCCTTGCCATTGCCGTTCTTCTTTCCCTTCCCTGTCCTTTCATCATCTGAAGCGGGGTCCTTGGTACTATCAGAGTCGGCGTACTTGACGAGAGCCGCCATCAGCGTACCCATATCATTGCAATCACGCTTGAGCCGCCCGAGTTTCATCTTCAGGGGCAAGAAACGACTATTCTGCTCCAGCATTAAGACTGCAGAGCCAGCATCCATCTTGTCAGATGAATGTATTATCTCTTTGACCCGGCGAACCCAATGTGTCGTAGACTCACCCTCCTGCTGTTTACAGTTAGTCAAATCCACAATTGACATAGACTGCCTACAGGTATCTTTGAAGTTTTGGATGAACCGGGCTTTCAGCTCAGCCCAAGACCCGATGGAATTCGGTGGTAGACCTTTCAACCAAGTGCGGGCAGTCCCATCTAACATCATGGTGAAGTACTTGGCCATCGCCGCTTCACTGACCTCCAACAATTCCATGGCCATCTCATAGCTCTTGATCCAGGCTCCGGGTTGTAAATCAGCCGTGTAATTAGGCACCTTCCTAGGCCCTTTGAAGTCCTTGGGTAGACGTTCGTTGCGGAGAGCCGGCACTAAACAAGGGACACCTCCAGTCCTCGTAGGGATACCCACATCGACGGAAGCCGTCGGATAAGCCGGGGGTGTCTGGTAAGCCGTCAACTGAGGCACCTGCTCCGCCTCTTGCCGTGCTCTGTCTTGGTCTGTTGCGTGAAAGGCTCCGTTATGAGCCGGGCCATGGCCAGGTGGCAAGTCATGGCGTCGGACATTACTTGAGCCGGTCGCTGAAACCATGTGCCTGCTATAACTCGGGCTCCGGCCTGGACGAGGGGTTGAATGGATCCTGTCCCGGCTGTAAGAGTACGCCTCTTGCTGCACCAGAGCTGTCTGAAGGAGCTCCCTGACCCGGCGGGTTTCAACCGCCGTTGGAGAATCGCCATCAATTGGGAGAGCCGCCAGCCGTGCCGCCGCGGCGACCATGTTTTCCAGCGGATTGGCATAATGACCCGATGGTATTGGCACGTACTGAGGCGGGGCAGGGTTCACCCGGGGAGGCCCCATCACTTGGGGTTGAATTGGTGTCCCAGCTCCAGGTACTATGATCTCCGGCGGGTTACTAGACCCTGCACCTGGCGTGTTGAAGAGGTTTCGAGGATCGTAGACCGGAGGGAGTCGAGATTGGGCCTTTTGATGCCTCCTTCTCATGACCTCATTGGACGCGTTCTGATCCATCGTGAGCCGGAACGACTGTGCCTGAATCAACTGAGTCTGGGTGTCGAGAGCCGCCCTCTCCGCAGCCATCCTGATCCCTTCCGCCGCCAGATCCTCCTTGGCTTTCACTAGATCTAACTTTAACTGCGCCACCTCCGCGTCATGCTGAGCTTGATCCGCCGGGTCAACCGTGGCGGTCAACAGGGCTATCATCTTGTCCGTGAGATCCATCAGCACCTGAGCCGGCGAGGGTACCGGGTTTCCTGACCCAGCGGCAGGGTTTTGAACAGGCTGTGCACCGGCCATGAAGATTCCAACCCGGCTCGGCAGCTCAAAAGGGTCCGGAATACTGTCACCATCGGAACAACCCCTGAGCCTGCCATCTTGAAGTTGATACAACGAGTTTGACTCATCTGTGGACGACTCGCCGTCAGAGCCGGCGCCCGCCTCATCACCAGATCCAGATCCATCAGAGAGTCATCCATGAATACATCCCACAAAAACATGCTTCAAGGCAGGCAGGGCCCTGGCGGGTCGTGCACGCTGAGCCATCTCGATGAGATCGGTGCAGAGACCCGGCTCAGGACCCGGCTCGCCAATCTTGCCAATGAAGACATGAATTCCGCCGAAGGGGACCCGGTACCCGTACTCAATTGAGCCGTCGTTGGGGCCCCAGTTTGCATCGTCGATGTAGAGCTTGCCGCGACGACTCTTGGTCATCCGGCCCACAGCGTATCCCTTGAGCCCTTCGAAGCTGCCCTTCAAGAACTCAAATCCACCGTGCGCCGGCCCCACGGTGGGCGCCAACTGTCGTGGAATTGTCACGGCAGATGTCCTCGAGCTAGGACTTAGTCGTGGAGCCATCGCAGCTAGGAAGCTTAAAGGGGTTAAACGGGACAAGGAACACAGGGGTTATACTGGTTCGGCCCCTTACGATGAAGGTAAAAGCCTACGTCCAGTTGAGGTGGTATTGATTATGGTTTCGATGACCAGGGAGCTTGATTGCTATGCCTGGCTCTCGATGAGATCTTACTTGTCCCTAAACCGCCGCCGGGTCGTCCCTTTATATAGAGAGGTTGACGCCTAGCGGCTCTCAGAGTCCCGGCCGGCTCATAAAAGTGTCCGGCTCGAACTCTCAACTATTCTTGCCTTACACTACAAGTCTTGCCATACGGCGGTTTATCACTAGGGCCTTAAGCCACCTTCGGGTCTTAGGCCCATCATTGACCCACCGTTCTTCAAGCTTGGTACTGGGCTTCGCGTGATGACCATTATGAGTAACCCGGCCCCTCTTGGCGGGTGACCCTAAGGGTTATATCCTCAACAGTAAGCATGATGAGTATAGTGTTGACCGTGGCAGTGGGATGGCAGATCTGAAGCTGCAAACCATGCAAAGGGTAGTTAGCAACCGATATTTGCTTTGAAATAACAACTAAGATTTGGTATGAACAAGAAAGTACAGTCAACAAGTGACAAAGAAATGCAATTCTGCTGTCTCTCTATATTTCGCGACATGCATTTGGAAACTCAAGTGGGACCTTTAGCTAACAAATTAAATGTGTCTGTTAACTAATATCAGTATCATATCACAATCATATTTGAACAACTAAGCTTTGGAATTTTGAGTGTTGTGTTGTTTAGCTTGAAGGGTGGAGTAATGCTAGTATGACAGAAAGCACCTACGCAGATCATAGTAGAGTAGATAAAAGGGGGAAACCCTAAGCATCAACAGTAAAATCAGGAAAGTGGAACTAGCTGGACCAGTGGGTGGCGCACATACTTTTCGAAATGAATATAGGAACATTAGGTGACCAATTAAACGTTCTCTATTTTAGTAATATGAGCATCATATCAGATTCGTATTTCAACACGTAAGCTTTGGAATTATGAGTGGCATGTTGTTTCGCTTGATGGGTTGAGGTCTTGAGGAGCAATGCTAGCACGACACGAAGCAGGGAAGCACCTACGATGATGGTAGTGAATATAAAGGGGGGAAACCATAAGCTTTACGAGTATAGTGACCGTGACATGGCGGATCTGAAGGTGCAAACCGGACAAAGCTACTTCACAACCAATGTTTGCATTCAACTAGCCACTACGATTTGGTACGGACAAGAAAAGAACAGTAAACAATTAAAGATCTATTTTCCGGGTGAGATCAATAACTTAAGCACATATGGAAGAGTACCACCTCTCTTGCGACGCCGTGTAGTCCCATGATGATACGTTGAGGGTGCTGCGGGTGCGATGGCTGTCGGCGGCGGGGAAGAAGACTTTAGATGGCAGACGGCTAGGTTGGGGGATAAATCCTGTTGCCGTGGATGAGGCGGTCGTAGGAGCGGCAACGACAAAGTGGACGACGGCGCCGATGAAGCGAGACGACGCGATGAAAGGATCTTGGTCCGGCGCCGTGGATGAGAGACGTCCATCTCTTGCAGTGGATGACGGGGTAGGGGTAGCGGCTCCGGCAAGGTGGAGGATGGGGTGGCGGACGGAGGAGGCTGGCCGCAGTGGGGAGGTTGACGTGGCGCCGACGGTGTATGAATGGGGAAATGGAGGGGGAGGGGGGATCTCAAACTTTGGGAAGCGCTTGTCTGAAATGTGGGAAAGTTATGAACTTATCCCCCGTTTAAAATTTCGGACATCATGTCAGTTGGGGATAGGACGGTAATCTCGCATCTCCCAAATATTTGCCGGTAATGATTTCGGGCGAGGAGAGGGTGTTTTGCCGCCCACGGTTGGCGCCCACGGTGTATGAACGGGGCTGACAGGTAGGGCGGTTGTGTCACGTCTGAGGGAAGTTACACATCTGCCCCTATTTAAAATATTAGCCTACATCGATTTCGGACGAGGAGAGTTTATTCTGCCGCCCACCGTGGATGAATGGGGAAATGGAGGGAGAGACACATGTCTTTCGGACGAGCTTGAATCAAATGTGTTTTGCCGCCCACGTTTGGCGCCCACCGTGTCTGAATGGGCTTAGAGGCCATCGTGTCACGTCTGATTGAAGTTACTAGTCTACCCCTATCGACAGCAGTGTAAATCCGGTTGATAAGGATGTCAAGTGTCAGGGGTAGACAGTAATTTCCATCTCGCAAACACTTGCTTCGGGCAGCCCACAAATGATAGTGGGTGTTTAGCCGCTTCGTTCAAAACTTGGGAGAATTAGCATTCACGTTGGCCCTGGGCCCTGGCAAATAAATCCAAATCCAATTTTTATTCGATTACGAATATCCACAGATAATTCTACGTTTTGTTACTTATTTTCAAAACCACATCAAAGATTTATTCCACCTTTATATATGATTATGATTTAGAAATGCCGTGATCTTTGAATTCAGTAGGTTGGATACACTTTGAGTCAAACAGTTATTTCATCCAATACAATATGCTCACACGAAAAACAGTTCACCTTATGTCAATCATACAAGTACTGAGGATTATCTCGCCTAAAAAATTCGGATCATTACAACACATGGACAACATAGGGGGTCTTACAACATAATCCATTCAGAGACATGATACAACATGCAAGGTCAATAATCTAATGACAATTTCAACTGCTATCTAAAGAAGAACTGGGATTACCCTGGGCTTCAGATAGCAGAAGCAGCAGGACCTCCTCCGTCTTGAAATGCAACATTCTTACTTCCTCCAATTCTTGGGTTGCTTGCATAATGTGTGCAGCTAATTGCATAATTTCCAGCTTCAAGATCGAGATTACCTCATTCATGGCAGCCACACCATCTCTTTTTGCCTCTAGTAGAGCCTCAAGAACTATAATATATGTGCTCAGACTGCTCTCCGGCGGTGTTGCCTATGAACTGCTACCATCTGGTAACATGGATGGCGCACTGCTTCCACAAATAGATTCTAGGGTTGTACATTGTGTCCTAGTGTGAACGGCATCCTGAAAGGTTTCTGCTGGACATAAGTAAGAGATAGTTATCGCATGATCCAGGCAGTAAGCTTACATGGTAAACGACATACGAATTATTTCCGAGCATGGCAAGCTATATTTAAATGGTTCGAAGCAGCATCAGCCGAAAAGAAATTAAACTGGTAAGATGAAACTAGGGATGTAAGTGGCAAATAAATGACATCCGCCAGTCCCATCTAGTTAGTTTTTGCTAGCTCCCTGGTTCATTTTCCTCAAAAAACAAAAAACTCTTTTGAACTATCATACCACTAGTGGACTTTAATCGGGATTAAACGGGACCCAGTTGACATCCCTAGTTGAAAGGGAGTGTACCACCGCTATATTTAAGTTGCCAAGGCATCTAAGCAGTTGAAATAATCTGAGAAAGCACTTAACAGTGTGGCCTCATATAAACTACAAAGATATTCTTGTGATGAAGTTCAGAGGAAAAGTTAAGGACTTAAATGAACTAGGCATGCATTTCTTTACGATAGTACATCAGGCACTGCTGACATATTGTCCAACTCAGGTATAGCGTAACAAGTAACAAACAAGCATTCGAATCAAGCAATACAGCAAAGCAGACAACTGAACTATTTGTTATTTTGTAGGATTACAGGTTGAGGGCACAAGCCAAGAAAGCAGCCCACACGCATTACATTTCACATGTACTAAAACGTACTGGCTTACCATATGTTGCTGTGAAGCCTCGCTGCTGTTGCAATGTTCTTTGAAGATATCGTCAGCATCCCGTGGTTGCAAATCTACTTGTTGTAGTTTATTCTCCACCCTCTATTTAGGTAAAATTAATTTTAATCGCATGCACTGGTTCGAATTGATCATAAATGGTTCATCTAAACTAATGAAAGAAGGGTGTGTGCACACACGACAATATATCTGCTTCCCTGTATTTTTATGCTTGTTCGAGGTGCCAGCCCCAAAAGAACAAATATTTTGCTTGATGGGGTTGGCAGCTCCGTAATTAATAGAAGCGTCAAATTAGTCATGCAACTTGGGAAGGTCAAGAACACACAAAAAAGTAATGAACAGAGGCTCTTAGCAGTGATGTAATAGCTAGCATCAGAAAATGTAGGGTAAAACGAACAAAAACCAGCGGAACCACATGCTAGTTTGCTGATGTGTAATTAGGCATAGCGAACATGAAGCAGTCTGATGGAACCAACAGGTGGCATCAGAACAACACCATTATCATAAATATAGCATGCAAGAAGTAAAATAGTAGGCAGTGATATCTAGGAAATACAGTAATACTTAGGACAAAACTAAAGCATATTAACTATATGTGCACTGGTATGTAAATTAGCACATGTAACATGTTCACTGCCAGAAGTATGGCCGTACAGGTGCAAGCAGAATAACGCGTCTCTTGAAAAACTGAATGATGCCCTGAGGAAATTCAAAGGTGCGGTGCTTATGCTAAGAAAGTGAACGTAGGCGCCGGCCGTTGGATAATAGTACCTGATTCTCGGCGGCGTATGGGTATCGTTGGCATACTTGATAGCTAAGGATCGTCGATGGTGCTCGTGTTGCGGTTGAGTTTGGGCCGGCTGTCGCCGTCACTGAAGCGGCTCCGGTGCTACGGTTGCGGCGCCTGTCGACATACAAGAAAGCTCATCTGTGGTAAGTGAACAGTTGCACGATAAAGAGAAAAACCGAAGGAGTACAGATCGAAATAACCTGATGAGTCTGCGGCGTCGGTAAAGCAGGGCCGGTGGAGTTGAATATGGCATCCGTGGAGCGGGTCCGGTGCAGTGGACGAAGGCTTCGACGGGCGCGTTGTACAGTGCTTTCGGTGAGGCGGATCTGTTGCGGCGGACGAGGGCTTGTATGAAGGGCTAGCGAAGGGACAGACGAGGGAGTCAGTGAAGGGCCTACACTGTGGTGGACGAGGGCGCCGGTTAAGCAGATCCGGTGCAGTGGACCATGATGGCGGTCAAGGAGATCTGGAGCGGTGTACAAGCCAGTCGCTGAAGTGGCTCCAGTGAAGTGGTGAGTTGGTAGTTGGGGGTTCCAAGGTGCGGAAGGT
>NC_057802.1:164701086-164731962 GCF_018294505.1 Triticum aestivum
AAGGTAGATCCGTCGGGGTGTGAGGTCCACCGCTGCGGCGAAGGACTAGATTCGACGGCTTGCCATGGTTGGGGGGGGGGGTCGGGGAGGGGCTCTGGGGATGAATGTTGGGGGAAAAGAGGGGAAAACAATGGAGTTACCAAAGCTGCCCTTTTCCGTTCATGTGGCAGGTGTAAAATAGGAATATCGCAGGGCTAAACTTTCGAGCACGAGATATTTCTATGTGAGCTGGAAGTTTGAAAGCTTTTGGCGCCTAAAATTATATTCTGCTCTTGTACGGCCGACTATGATATCATGGCCGAGAATTTGTTTGTTTTGCACGCAAAAAAAGTGCAAGTTTTGAAAATCGATGTCTCCAACTCGAAACTTAGATTGTCCATTCAATTCAAATATGGATCATTGAGCTACTACAAGCAAATACCATCATATGGTCCAATTCAAATGAAATTCCAAATGTGTTTATCCTAAATATGATGACAAAAGCAAAAATGTGTATGTGTATGAATAAAGTGGATGATTATAAAGTTTGAACATGCCCGTATGTGTATATCTCTAGGTTTGATATATGAATTTGAAATCATGAAATCCCGGCTTAAAAATGTGCCTCTGTTTAAATGAATTACAAAAGCTAATGATGGAGTCGAATTCCAAAATTCCAATCTTAGGTTTGTAATTCTGGTACATCAAAGTATATCACGCATGTTCAAAAGTATCGTTATCTCATAGTCCAAACTGTGAAACAAATTGATCAACCTTGAGTGCACACACTATTGACCATGTACATCTCAATTACGCTAAAGTCCCTCAAATATAGACACCTCACTCTTTATCTGAAGCAAACCCCCCCCCCCCTCGTCGCTCCCCACACACACAGAGAAGTCGTTCTCTCCCCCAAACACCAACACACGAGCACATTAACACCCCTCTATCTTATAAAGTCCGGACCCCAATATAGGTCTCTATCACTTTATCTCTTGGGCATGCACACATCTCTTCCCCCACTCTCTAGCTAGGTCTTCCGGCATCTCTCTTTCCCAAGCACACGCACTATGTAGAGTGTATCTTTCCCATACACACAAAATGTCGCCCCCAAACGTCTATCTCCCTAGTTATGTGGTTCTCGCACACTCACCTCACACACCACCCCCACTGCAAAACAAGCACACTTTGTCTCCTTGTGCACCACTCTCCTCTTTCTATCTCTCCCACATGCGGACCCGACCCAGCTCCTCCCTGTATACATATATGTCGTGACTCTTTCCATAGGTCCCTAATGTATCATCATTCTCGATCTCGCACATTGTTCTCTACACCATCTATTATAGATCTCTCATGAAGTCCCTATCACACACACGATGACTCGCTTCCCTTGCGTCTCCGTACATAGGCCAATTTTAAACAACATCAACATTGTCTCCCTATCTATACGCCATTTATGGACACAAACGCCCCCTCTCTTCCTCTCTCTCTCTCTCTCTCTCTCGCTCTCACACCCCTCTCCCACACACACAATCGATGTCTCTTCCAAATAGTCTGCTCCCCCCGCCCGCACCCATTCTATCCCGCTACTACACATGTCACACCATTCCCCCTTCCCTTATACTAGGTTTACATCATTAGTGGTCTCTCTACTCCACATACACACACTCCCTCTCACACACAAACGCTCGCACAAACACACACAGACATGCACAAACACCCATTAATCTGGATCCTCATCTCTCCCCATGTCCGCCTGTGTATCTCGCACACTCACTCTCTAATTATGTATATGTGTCTCCACGTTACACAACACAAAGCCCCATGTACATGTCTCTCTCTATCCTCCACACACATAGACACAAAGAATCTGTTATCATTGCCTCAGTCTCTAGACGTATCACACACGCACACTGTCTCTCTCTCTCTCTCTCGCAAACACGCTCAACAAGGGTTTCCCCGTGAATAACTTACCATCTATTCATCAACAGTCGTGGCAGTACGGTGAACACGAGACGTGAAAAAGAATAAATCTACACGTGCTTAGACCACCTAGTATGACTACTAGAACTAGAGCAAGCCAAAAAGCGTGCCGCCGTCACCCCTCCTTATCGGCGACGGGAAAACCTTTGTTTTACACAATCGAGAAGTCATTGTGCTAAGGCCTCACATGATGAGGCGTTGAATAGAATGTAGATGCTAGTTTACGGAAACAAGTATCGATAATACGTTTGTATCTCCATACTTATATTTCTTCTCTTATAAAAAACCGAGTTGGTGATGATGGTACGCGTGCCATCTTGCAATATAGACCGTCCGATCTATATCTGACTGATGGAAATTAAACTAAAAGATACCCGCACCCCTCTCTACATTTGCAGACAAGGCCTTCCCTCGTTCATCCTTATCTCCAACAACCTCATTGTTGAGCAATTAAGAAAGGAAGCCTCTGGAACAAACTGGCCTGGTGGCCGCTGCCGGCGTCATCAATCCCCATGCCTCCGCTCAGTCCGACCACCAATCACCACCACGCCCCAATCCTCTTCACCTTATCTCCTATTTCTCGAGATATCATTAGTTTTTACACATGGGATTACTCCCGCATGGGTCAATCACAACGAGTGTTTTTCCTTCCCACAGTCTTCGAGTCGTTCTTGACTGGCTAGCAAGCACCAGTGGAATTTAACCGCCTTGTGGTCCTCTCGTACTAGGGCTGGCTCCTCGCAGTTCTCCCTTTAACACCAACGGTAGATAGGAACCGAACTGTCTCACGCTTATCTATCGGTCCCAAGGTCAAAGAAATAGGTTCAGTGGTTCGAATAGAGCAGTTACTTCGTTGACGACAAGAACCAGATTTCCACTAGCCAAAGAGCAGCAAAATAGAATCGACCGCGAAATCAAAGAAATCTTTCACCTCACTTCTAAGATGAGCTAGCGCTCGCTGAGCACGTTTGGATCCGCGAAGGCAATCGCTCGGATCTTCCCCTAACCAAACCCGGGAACAGACCGCAGCTGAATGCCAGTACAGTAAAGAAGAAATACCCAATTCCGGAAAAGGTGTCACGGCTTCCTTTTCGGCGCCCGCCCTTTATTTAGATGTTGGGGCAAGGCAAGCCCAAGGAAAGTCTAGGTTGGCGCTCCATCTCCCGCTAGGCAATGAGGGAGGAGCCAGGAAGCGGGTGTTTAGTGAGGAAGAGACAAAAAAGCATTTCACAGGGTGCGAGATGTTGAGCTTCCTCGACGCCTACTCTGGGTATCAGCAAGTCTATATGGCTGATGAGAGATTCTTCATCGATCTAGTGGCCGGTGATACACTACTCAAAGAGCAAGCAGCCGCCAGGTTTAATGATTTTCCCATGAGCCAGACCTAGGAAGAATACGAAGTCCAATTTCCTCAACCGCGCACACGGATAAGACAATGCATCTTGATGTTCCGTGCAATGCACGGATCTTGCTAGTACTCCTACAGAAGACTAAGTTGGTGATGATGGTGTGTCTGCGATCCGTCGTTTGTGACCATTAGATCTACATCTAACGACTGTGAGGTAAGTTGTTGCCTTTTCTCACAAACATCCCACTTGTCTACCAATTTGCAGAGAAACCCATAATTAGTATCTTAAAACCAACCACATCCCTCCCTGACCTCACCAAAACAGCCCAAGGAATATATTCTAATTGAAACATAATATATCTCTAGTGATATATGTATATCAAAATTAGAGTGTTTTGTATCAAGTTTGTGAATAAGTATTATTCTAATTATGATTCGTTGCAACGCACATGAACATTGCTAGTATTTCCATCCATGCACATTTTTTCCCTAGTATTCCATAGTTTCGAGTTTTCCATCAAGATATTAGTCACTCATGGTTGATATTTACTTTCAATCATGTACACATATGCACTATGTAACTAGCCTTGCTTATTGGTTCCAAAGCTTAACTTTCACTCCTACTTACAATATGTAGAGTATTTAACAAAAAACTACCACTTTCAACCAGCCCTAGGAAGAATCTATTGTACAAAAAATAGCAAAAAATACCCAAAAATTCTTAATCCACGCTAAAAACTACTACCTACCGATTAGGTTAGTTTAAACCCATTTATGACAGGGTTGGCCCACACGTCCTTGCTGACGAGGCAGCTTAAACCAACACATTTTGTTTGACCGTTGACATGAGGGACCCACATCTGACCTTCTATCCTGTTATTCCCCCTCAAATCATTATTTTTCCTGAACATTACTTCAAGCAGTACTGATGCGTGTTCGTCGGTGGCGCCGGTGATGAGCGAGTTGGCTGCCGCTCCGCCGGACGGGCCGGACGCCGCGCTGGCCTCCGCACGGGTTGGCAGGCTGGCTCGAGCGTGACTCATGAGCGAGCAAGCCGCCGCGCTGGCCTTCGCTCGAGCCAGATGGCTGTCCTTAGCGCGGCGCGCATGAGCAAGCCGCCGCGCCGCCGTGCCAATCTAGCTAGCAAACCTTGCAGACAAGCAGCTGAACGGAGCTATCTTGGCTAGCTAGCGGCCGCGAGTGCCGGACGGAGCTGGCATCCGGGCTGCCGCAAGATGGGCTCCGCACCGCCGGCGGTTTTGACCCCGCCTTCTACCGGCGGTGGTAGCTGCGTCCCATGGCCGAGGATGACTAGGTGGACAGGCCGGAGGTAGGAGGTCACTCGGGGATTTTTGTGCAGACTGACATGTAGGTCCCACAAGTCATAATGCCCGGTCGAATAGAAGGCGTTGACTTAATGGGCGACATGGGCCCTGTTTGGATACTCTAAGTCAGAGGTTAGATTCTAACCCTGAACTAACTCTAACCAAAGTGGTGTTTGGATGGCAGGGTTAGATTGACAACAAATGTATCCAAACAGGGCCATGGGTTGAAACATGCCTATAACGACACTTTGTAGAGTAGTCGTTTCTTGGTAGGGCTGGTTGGTAAGAGCATGTACAATGGTTGATAAGGTAGTGTTATCTTAAGTCTGCCACATATGCAAGTGGTAGTAGTTTCTTGGCATTATTAGTGGTTTCTTGCATTATTAGGGGTTTCCTGTAAGGCTACTCATAGTGGGGAGTATCATATGCTAGTAACATGCGTATGATACTAGTGTATTATACTACCTCCATAGTGCATAGTATCATAAACTAGTATCATAGATGATCATATTTATTTCCATGCATGACACAAAGTAGCATAGCATTTAACATGATACGGTATCTACCTATGTTACTCTAACACTCTCTCTCTTCTTTAATTATGTGCCACATAAGCATGTTTGCTAGTCCCAAGTGCATGTTACCACTTATGTTACCCCCACTATGGCCAGCCTAAGGAACAATGTACTACTAGCGACAAAAGGCGATTCTAGGTTGCGTTGTACTCCTACGAGTACTACTACTGGTCGCGGGAGTGTATACCTCATTTTGTGGGTTCAATCCCGGCCGAACGCACGACGGTCTTTTTCTTTAAATAGTAACTTTGCTGCGAGCCAATATTTTACACGGGTAGTTTGAGTTTTGAAGTCAAACGGACGTGTGGCACCACAATCTGGGTGCACTGGATAGCCTAGACACGTGAATGGGTTTTCCTTCCCAGCATCTCGTGGCTCGCGTGCTCGCCCTAGCCGCACCTCGCTTGCAGCTTCCTCATCAGCTAGTAGCATATTTAAACTAGCGCCTCCCAATTAAGCCCGAGGAGCCGGAAAAGCCTGGCAGGGCATTGGGAACTGTGCAATATGGCTCTGTACGTAAAGTGCTCTACTACTACTCTGTAGCTTGTGGTGTTGCACGCATGGACTTCACTCCATTATCGGCTCTACTATAAAAGAAATTCATCTTGATGTGTTTTTTTTGAAACGGAGGCAAAAGCTTTGCTTCATCTCATTCATAAAGAAGGAACTACTAAGAAAGTTCGACGAGATCCATTACACCTCCACAAATGGAAGCTAAAAGCCTAGTCTCGCTGTATCAAATAACTCAAATGTTGTGCCCCCGCAGTAACCGTCGCTGATAAACAGGCTGCTAGTGTGTGCGTGAGAGGAGCGGCTGAGTAGGCCAGCTGAGAGGAACGGCTGAATAGAGCACCGAGAGTACCCACTAAGCCACTACGCAGGTGTACTTTCCCTGCATTGATAGTACAGCGATGGTTCTATAGGACAGTAGTACCCTCCACTTCCAACTGTAGCTCCTTGGCCCTGAGATTCAAGAGTTCAGAACTGGTGCACTATACTAGAAGTACAGTACATAGCACTAGTAGTACCCTCGCACTACTAGTTGAGAAAGTAGTACTAGTACTGCTACAGTACGAGTACGTACTCCTCCGTCACGTAATGTAAGACGTTTTTTGACACTAGTTGGCGTGTACAAAAAATAGCAAAAACATACCCAAAATTTCTTAATCCACGCCAAAAACTACTAGCTAGTGCCAAAAAATTCTTACTAGTGCTATTATTTAGAGTATAATGCAATCCCATAATGTCCCATAATGCTAGTACTAGTAGTAAATAATAGCCTCACCCCTTCGCTTACTATGCTATACAGTTGGAAGGGACGAGGCCCTGCAGTTACTACGCTCTTATCTCCTCCTCGCCAGTTCCCCTCCCCCCGAAGAGAAGGCAGTTCGTCGCTGCTCCCATGGATTCGCCAGGCGGTTCTCCTCCTCGTCGGGGCTGGGAGACCTTGGATGACGATCCTCTGGGAGAAATCGCACGCCACTCCGACGTCCTCACCGCCGCAAGACTCGGTGCTTCCTGCACCAACTATTTCAAGACGGTGCTTAAAATGGCTTGGGAAAAGGCCATGCTTGTTGGTCTTCCATGCGTCCTCGAGGAGAAGGTTCTTCTATGGGACAATCCTTCGAATAGTCCACCGCTCCCTGGCCATGGTTGCATGTTGACTCCACTAGAGTTGCCGACGTTGAGAGGTAGTCGAATTTTGTCCGATGAGTAGGTCAGTAATGGAGTTTGATCATGTAGTACTTAGTTATTCCATTTCCATCCCGTAATTTCTCCGCTGCCCACTGTCTTATATATAGGCCTGGGTCGGTGCCAACGAAGATTGGCTTGCATACCTCCGGCCGGATACCACCATCATTTTGCACAACATCCACAGCAGTGTGGCCGTTCCGGTAGACCCCTTCTCCACCATTGGGATCGGCCTACCGGACTGGCTGGGCTTGAATACGTATGATGATGCCTACATGAGATTGAAGAAGATAGAAATTGCGGACCCGCCGACAAAGCAACACGGCTATGAACATTACTATCTCATCGCGGTGTTTGACATAAGGATTGCCATCAATGTAAGAGGCAGTAACGGCAGAGGCTGGCGCATGTTGGCGGCGGCAGATTTGTACCCCTGCACGTTTGAAGACGCTGTGCGCCATCTAGGCCGCATCTTCACGGTGACAAGCCAGGGGACTTGTTTCATCTGGTTGCCATCCTACGGTACAGGAGATTACAAACGGAATGCACAAACCATCATTTGCATCCCTAACGGTACTCCATTATTTTGCAGGGACCAGTCATCCCGCGATCAAAATAAGATCACCAATCCTGGATGTGCATTTGCATCCGCGATTCGGTCTAACCTGGAACCTTGCAGCTGATGAAACATTCTTAGCAGTCGTTACCCATGGTACCACTAATGTGCAACATGGTCACACAATCTACCACGATCAGACCGTCACCATCTACCCAGGTATTCCATTTTTTAACCCTCTCGCCTTCTCTTTCATTGTTGTACTAGTACTCTACTTGCGTACTAGTAGGAGTACTTTTTACCTTGGAGGACGCGTATAGCTAGCTAGGCCCTTGAAGACTTGAACCCACTAGCTGCCACCATTTTTGTTTTTCCATGTCTTACTATCTCATCCATGTAGCCAACAGTGGCTATATATAATAAGCCGATTATTTTACTTCCTCTATACCGGAGTAGTACTATTTGCTGCACAGTATTACTGACCGCCATATTTGAGCACAACATTATTATGCATGGACCTTGACTATGTACGTCACCATGTGTCCAGATCTGAGATGTCGCGTGTACCAGATGAACAGCGCCGAGTTCGACCCCCGTGATGCTACGTGGGTGCCGAGGAACACTCTTGGAGAGTACTTGCTTTTCATTGGGGACAGCTAGCCCATTGTGAAGCGGATGCCACCTTCCATGCACGACACGGAAGGCCTGCCGTTCATGAAGCATGGTTGTGTCTTCAGTGCGCACCGCCGGATGAACGACATGCTGAGACACGCTATCCCTGATTTATGCCGCTTCAGCTTGGATGAGTCTCCATCGTGTGGAACCGGACTAGAAAGCTGCGACATTGATTCCCGTTGCCCACCGCTATGGATCGTGCCATCCATGAAGAACACCTGGGACTGGAACCTGGAGGAGGACATGTAGCCCATCTATAACGTGTAAGTGGAGTACGGTAAATTGTGAACGGTAGCGCTGTGAATATATGTAGACTAGTCGTGCACAAATTTATCACATGAATTGGAGATGAACTTGTGTGGCATACTGGCATTTGTCCTTTAGAATTTATTACTAGTAAATGTGTTATGTGTACGTGCAACTTGCGTGGTTGTTGCACGGGCTCCAACACGCTCTTTGAAAAAAAGGTGGCACAGCTTTGGATATACGTGACGTGGCGGCATCATACAGTAGCATCATTCGCTATAGTTGTAGTACGATCCTACTAGGACGACAACTCCTATAAAACCTTGCGCTTGGCTCTTTGCCTCTTCGGGAGGTTCAACAGTTCGTACTCGTGTGAACCTTGCACTTGGCTCTTCGCCTCTTCGGAAGGCAAGCCCATTGACATGGGGCTTAGAGGCATAGGGATAATGCATGGGGCTTACTCCCTCCCATTGACATGTTCATATTTCAAGCTTCCTCTGTTCCCTCCATATGGTGATACTCCCTCTGTTCCCAAATACGGAGTAAAATGCTCCCTTTGTTCCCAAATACGGAGTATTTGTCTTTCTAGAGATTTCAACAAGTGACTACGTACGGAGCAAAATGAGTGAAGTGAGCGTAGAGGCATAGGGATAATGTAGAAAGGAAGTCTTCGCGATCCATTATTCCCCATCTCGGTCAGAGAGAACTATTCAACTAGTCTTCGCAGTGAAGTGACAATACACGCTGCAGGAGATGGGACACTTAATTAATAAGCTGAACCAGCGTGGTTGTGTTACTAAATCAGCCTTACCCAGTACTACCATCATGTTTGCCAATAGAGCACGCTACTGTCCTCCATTAACTGACATATGGGCCCTCTTGTGGTCGACCCACATGTCATCGGTGTAACTATTTACACTCCGAAGGACGGTATATCCTGGTAGTAGTAGTAGAATTGAGATTTAATGCACTTTCTTCCCCGTCTTCCACTCTTCTTCCTCCTCTCTTCTTCTTCCTCCTCTCTTCCCCATCGTCGGGCGCACACCATTTCCCCCCGCTCACTGCTCGCCAGCCCGCGCTATCTTACTTGGTAGCTCGCGCGTACCATATCCCCCCGCTCACTGCTCGGCCACACGAGGAGAAGCTTCTTCGCTCGCCCGCCCGAATCCACTTCCCCGCTGGCTCGCAGGCACCGAAAACCCCAATGGAAGAACTGACTGACACGCAGAGCCGCGATTGGAATTCCCTCCCCGATGTTCTCTTGGAGCAGATCTGTAATCGTATGGACCTACTCAGCACCGTCCGTCTGGCCGCATGCTCGGTGTCTTTGTACCGTCTACTCGTCTGCAACCGGCCGGCTCTTTTCAAGACACCCTGCTTGCTGATGCCCGATCCTCGCAGGTGGCCCAGACACCGACTTGACGATCCTACGAAGGTTGTCGTGGTGCCCCTCGACATGCTACCACTACCCGTCCACCTGTCCTTCATGCGCGGCCACTACTGGGTGGGCATGAGGGCCAACTGGATCGTCCTCATCCACCAATCCGGTAGTCTGTGGCGTCTCGTGGATATCTACACCCAGCGAGAGATCACCCTACCATCTTTGGATATCGCTGCCATCGTGCCTCGCGGCCCGCCGGACACTCCTGCCTACTACGCACGAGACGCGTCGAGCTTTTGGCTCGACCTTTGTTTGCGGAAGGTTGTAATCTGCGAAGTGCCCACACCATCAGAAGACTACATGGATTACAAGCTCATTGCCGTGTTCAACATGGGATTAGTCTATCTGGAATCCGGTCGCCATACATGGTTATGGCTCATCGTCGATCCTCTTTACCCAACACTTCTGTCTGATGCTATAGTGCACGAGGGCATCATTTATGCGGTCGACGCACAGATTGGCTGCCTATACTGGTGGAATCTATCGTCGTGTAATTGTTCTATCTCATCTCATCTTTACCTTAAGAATATGACTGCCTGTTCATTGTTACAAATTTAGAATATATAGTATGTCTATAACCACATCATTGCTATATGTTCCTCTCATTTCCTAGATTTTTATGACCACACATGTTATTGTTAGAGTTGATATGAGAACAATTGGTATCTAATGATTGTTAGAATAGATATTATGAGTATAACCTCATGCTTGCTATATGTTACTCTCATTTCCAGGATTTTTATAACAACGCATGTTATTGCTTAGAGTTGATATGATAACTGTAGTAAGTGCTATGGTAGAATATGAGTAGGCCCTGTCATATCTGTTTTCCTATCATTGTTACATGATGTTTGAACCATGATATATTGCTAGAATATGAAAGCCATTGGCTTATTTTTTAACTTGGGGTATGATTATGACCATGGCGTTGCAATTCTCTGTCTATGATATATGTCACTGTTATAATAATCTTAACTCCACACATACTCTGAACATGATTGTTTATTTTTGTCCTTTTGGTCTCCAACTTGAATTCTTGCAGCAGACGCAAATGCGCTGGCCTTCATGATTCCAGTACCTGGAATCATACCAGCCGATGGGTGGTGGTTTATCGCTCGTTCAGCTAACGGTGGTCATTTGATGCTCATTTGCATGTACCAAATTGACCAAACCATTTCATCAAACCACATGCAGTACAATGCCTGGGCCGTTCGTGACATTGATGGCTATGGCTGCTTCGTGTTCGAAAGATCCCAACTCCGTTGGGCCAGACGTATTCAACTGGAGGCGGGTTTACAGCCTCGACAACCACTCCATGTTCCTCGGGCTCAATTATCCGATCATCCAACCAATCATCGATCATATCACCGGCGATGATTACCGTGCTATGCAACTTCCATTCGCCAGGGGGGACTGTGTTTACACATCATACCATGGGTTTCATGAATCACCATATCCAGAGATTCGTCGACACAGCTTGTTGCCAGATAATCTTCAGTATGTGAAAGGCATCAAGCTTCCATGCGATGGATGGATTTTGCAAACCCGACATGCGGCGATGTGGTTCATGCCAACAGCAAATATGCACTACTTGATTCGTACTGATATGTAGACTGAGCCATGTATTCTGCTGCTGTAGCACGACCCTCTTTTGTTGGATATTATGTACTTTTGTTAGTTTGAAGCACTCCTCTGGTTTGAAGGATAGATACCTTTCTGGGATCAAGTGCATCCTAACTCACCTGCGCAGGATGTACTGATAATGATGGTGGAGATGCTGTGCGGTATATATATATATATATATATCTATATATATATATATATCACTTAGGCTTCAAGTGCATACTTGTTAGTTAAACCTATGGTTAAAATGTGACACTAAATACGACTAGTAAGTAGTACAGTAGCAGTACTAGTATATGTCGGTCAAATTATTCATCATGTCCACACATTGAATTGACGTGACAACACGCTGCGCGTGAGGTGACACAAGAATCCGACGGCGTGTTCGGGTATTCTGGACTTCAGATTTGGAGTACCACTTATCTGTCGAAATCTTTCATCATTCACTTAAAACAGTCGATTGATCATACATTGAGTACCATATAACTGGAATTAACCCATGCAAGTCGAAGAAGGATTGGCCGGTGCTGCCGGCTGGCGTCAAGTTCGATCCCACGGATCAGGAGCTGATCGAGCACCTTGAGGCCTAAGCAAGCATTTCTTCTAGCGCAATTCTAGGGCGTTCAAAAGGGGCACGTTGACGCGTGCAAGACGTCGGAGTGCGCCATGCACGTGATGTGGCACAACACCGGCAATACCTTGCCGGTGATGGTCAACAGCCGGCAGACGGGCAGCAAAAAGGTTCTGGTGCTGCACACCAACAAGAACTTCGACCAGCAGAGGACCAACTGGGTGATGCACCAGTACCACCTGGGGGACCTGGAGCAAGAGAAGGAGCAGGAGCTGGTCCTCTGCAAGATTTTCTACCAGACGAACACTAGGGCCAGGACTAAAAAGATTATAAGTTAGTTTGGTATTGGTACTTGTACTACCTTGTCGTCCGCAAGTTGGTATTGTTGTTAATGATGTTTTGGTATGAACTTGGCATTTGCTTCCAACTATCATGCCGAGGGTCGACATGGATATAAAGCTGAATCATTTGTTTCGAAATGAATTTTCAGGCACCTTATTTTTATTTGATGGGTAGCATAAGCATCTGCCGTTCGAATTCCCAGTTCTCCAATTTTTTGAAACAAGTGCATGCTCTTATTATCACGATGAAAAAACAATATCCGTGCTGCATCCCAGTTATCAGTCTGTACGGCCACGTACGTACATACGGGCGGGGTCTCGAACGCCTACTCGCGCGTACGTACGACCAGGGCTCGTGTACATGGCTGGGTCGGAACAGAGAAACAACATCATCATCGTGTTCATGGGGAGCCAACCGGCTGGGTTGGAACGGAATGCGTCGTCGTGTTCATCGGGAGGGCTTGGACGGAACAGCCGATGGAAACGAGGCCTGGCGTACCGCAAAATGGAGGAAACGGCCTTGTGTTCGACCGGCCACGTTCGAAACAGGATCCTGTTAATCGGGAGGGGTCTGGCATACCGCAAAACAGAGGAAATGGACCTCCTACAGTCGAAACGGGGGTCCTGTTGATCGGGAGGGGTGTGGCGTACCACAAAACGGAGGAAACTGACTTGTGTTGGAGCGCTACGGTCGAAACGGGGGTCCTGTTCATCGGGAGGGGTGTGGCGTACCGCAAAACGGGACTCCATGGGATACTGTTCATCTCCATCGTCGACCCCCTCTAGCCTCCACGGGCTAATGTTCATCCACTGTCGACCTCCTCCAGCCTCCACCTGCGACAGTTCATCCACGGGCTCTGTTCAACCAGCCTCCACCGCGCGCTACTCCACCGGCTACTGTTCAACCAGCCCTCTCCACGGGTTCCTGTTCAACCACCCCTCCACGGGGTACTGTTCATCCAGCCCTCCACTGTCTATTGTTCATCCTGCCCTCCATGGGATGGTCCTATTCATCCTGCCCTCCACGGGGTCCTGTTTATCCAGCCCCAACCGGCTCGATCGATCGGGGTCCTGTTCATCCAGAGGCAACACCACGGGGTCCTGTTCATCCACCCCCACCGGGAACTATTCATCCAACCCCCAGCAACGCTCACTGGTCATCCAGAGGCAGCATCGATCATCTTCAGTTAGCAGCAGTAGCGAAGGAATCGCTCGATCGGGTTCAGTTAACAGCCATCGATCGATCGCTCGGGTTCAGTAACGCGTAGCCTGCAGTGTAATCGCTCAGGTTCAGTTAGAGCCCAACGCCTCGCTCGGGTTCAGTTAGAGCCCAACGCCTCACACCCACGCGTGTGCGTGTATGAGAGAAACGCGCATCGCTCGGCCCCGACCACCCACCGTAACTGGGAACACCCCGATATTTTCCTCGCCCTCGCTTCTACCACGGTTTTTTCCGTCATGGACAGCCCAAAGAATGTCATGCAGCTGCGTCTCTGGCCCGCCCAGGACGAAAAGCCCATTTTATGTCATGAGTTTTTGTCATAGAAGTAGGACCCCACCACATCTATGATGATACCGGGTTTTGTCACAATTATTGTCATAGAAATGTCATAAGTATGACAGAATTTTTTTTCGTTCAGCCCAAAATGTCATGGATGTGTCTTTTTTTGTAGTGGAAGTGCAGTTCGTTGCACCTTGTAATAACAAGCTCAATGGGATCAAATGTAAGAATGGCAGGTGCATGTAGTTATCCATAAGGATATAACAGTGGTAGGGAATTTGCAAAGGCAGTGGGCACAAGTGTCTCGGGAGAACATCCTAAGTATCTTCGAAATGTTCTAACGCAGCAGGCGATCATCTGTGATTAGGGGCTCTCCGGGAGAAAGTAGTTACGACCTAGAGTTAGATTTAGTAAAATCATTTAACCCGAATAGAAGAGAGATCAGAGTTCCAGAGTATAGACGAGGAGTAAAAGATCCTAATACCACCCAATGGCGACGTGGGCCCATAAGGCACACAACCATGTTAGTAAAAGTTTTACAATGTCTAGACTCGACTTCGGCCAAGGAGTGTGGAAGGGGGATTCCTACAGGCAGTCGGCTCTGATACCAACTTGTGACGCCCCCGATTCCATCGTACACTAATCATGCACTCAAACGTGTACGATCAAGATCAGGGACTCACAGGAAGATATCACAACACAACTCTAAAAACATAAATAAGTCATACAAGCATCATAATACAAGCCAGGGGCCTTGAGGGCTCGAATACAAGTGCTAGATCATAGACGAGTCAGCGGAAGCAACAATATCTGAGTACAGACATAAGTTAAACAAGTTTGCCTTTAAAAGGCTAGCACAAACTGGGATACAGATCGAAAGAGGCGCAGGCCTCCTGCCTGGGATCCTCCTAAACTACTCCTGGTCGTCGTCAGCGGCCTGCACATAGTAGTAGGCACCTCCGGCGTAGTAGGGGTCGTCATCGACGGTGGCGTCTGGCTCCTGGGCTCCAGCTCTGGTTGCGACAATCAGAAAGAAAGGAAAGGGGGATAAGGGGGGGGGGCAAAGCAACCGTGAGTACTCATCCAAAGTACTCACAAGCAAGGATCTACACTACATGTGCATGTGTATATGTGTAAGAGGCAATATCGGTGGACTGAACTGCAGAATGCCAGAATAAGAGGGGGGGTAGCTAGTCCTGTCGAAGACTATGCTTCTGGCAGCCTCCATCTTGCAGCATGTAGAAGAGAGTAGATGGTAAGTTAACCAAGTATCATCGCATAGCATAATCCTACCCGACGATCCTCCCCTCGTTGCCCTGTGTGAGAGCGATCATCGGGTTATATCTGGCACTTGGAAGGTGTGTTTTATTAAGTATCCGGTTCTAGTTGTCATAAGGTCAAGGTACAACTCCGGGTCGTCTTGTTACCGAGGATCACGACTATTCGAATAGATAAACTTCCCTGCAGGGGTGCACCACATTACCCAACACGCTCGATCCCCTTTGGCCGGACACACTTTCCTGGGTCATGCCCGACCTCGGAAGATCAACACGTCGCAGCCCTACCTAGGCACAACAGAGAGGTCAGCACGTCGGTCTAAATCCTATGGCGTAGGGGTCTGGGCCCTGGGCCCATTCCACACCTGCACGTTGCGAACGCAGCCGGAAGCAGACCTAGCCTCCCTAATACAAGAGTAGGCGTTCCAGTCCAATCCGGCGCGCGCCGCTCAGTCGCTGACGTCACGAAGGCTTCGGCTGATACCACGACGCCGGTTGCCCATATCTTGTCCCACGTGGCGGTTAGTGCGTATAAGGTCAACGACCCAACTTAGATCAAATACCAAGATCTTGTTAAGCGTGTTATTCTGAAGTAACCGCGGATGCCGACCAGGGCCAGGCCCACCTCTCTCCTAGGTGGTCTCAACCTGCCCAGTCGCTCCGCCACAAAGATCCACCCAGAGGGCCGTCGGGACAAAGGTCCTTTCAGCCCCCAATCCGTGAATCACTCGCGGGTACTCTACGAGCCGACCCGACTTTAGTCACCACATGTATCATATATTATGTATATAAGTATATACCCGTGATCACCTCCCGAGTGATCACGTCCCGATAGTATAGCATGGTAGGCGAACAAGAATGTAGGGCCACTGATGGATTACTAGCATCCTATACTAAGCATTTAGGATTGCAGGTAAGGGTAACAACTGTAGCAACAATGACAGGCTATGCAGCAGAATAGGATTAACCGAAAGCAGTAACATGCTACACTACTCTAATGCAAGCAGTAGAGAGAAAGAATAGGCAATATCTGGTGATCAAGGGGAGGGCTTGCCTGGAAGCTCAGCCGAGAAGAAGGGGTCGTCAACACCGTAGTCGTACTGGGTAGCAGCGGCGTCGATCTCGGTGTCTAGCGAGAGAAGAGGGGGAAGAAACAATAAATATAAAAGCAAACATATGCATGACGACGCATGACATGACAATGAACGGTGCCAGGTGTGCCCTAACACAGTAGGAGGTGATACCGACGAAGGAGGAAAACAACCGGGAAAGTATCCCCGGTGTTTCGCGTTTTCGGACAGATGAACCAGAGGGGGAAAGTTGCGTGTTCGTTAAGCTAGGGATGTGTGGCAGACGAACGAGATGCGTATCCGGATTTGTCTCTTCGTTCTGATTAACTTTCATATACAAAGCTTTTCCATCCGAGCTACGGTTTATTTTATATTAATTTTAAAAAAATTAAATCATTTTTAGGATTTATTTAATTATCTTAAATCAACATTATCCAGAATAGTGTTTGCTGACGTCATCATGACATCAGCAGTCAACAGTGACCATTGACCGGTCAAACTGATGTGTGGGTCCCACATGTCATACTCTGTTTAATCTAATTAGGGTTTAACTAATCTAATTACTGTTTAATTACTTAACACTAGTTAATTATTTTAATTAAACATAATTAATTAAGTTAATTATAAATATTATTATTTTTAATCTTTTTTTAACATTCTGTGGGGTGGGGCCCCATGTGTGTGTGGCCCAGAGGGGCATAGCGGGTTGGGCTATCGGGTGCGGGCGCACCCGAGCGGGCACTCGCCCGCAGGGTGGGACGAGGCCGCAGGAGCATCGACGGCGGGCGCGGCCAGTGGCGCGCGGGCGGGCGCGGTGGCGGGGCCGCGGGAGAAGGAGAGGGCGGATGCGAGGCGCGGCGAGGCACGGGGCCATGGGCGCCGGCCGGAGCGGGACGCGGGGAGGCGGCCAGCGCCGCGATAGAGAGGGCAGAGTAGCGGCGGCGGCAGAGCAGCAGCAGTAGCAGTGGGCGTGGCCGCGGGCGTGCGGCTGTGTGCGCGGGCGAGCGTGGGGACACGGGGTAGAAGGAGCAGAGCGGGGCGGTCGTCGCGACGGCGACGGATGGCTGCAGCGAGCGGTTGCTGTGTGGCGCGCACACGGCGGCGCGGAGCTCGGGCGACAGCAGGGGAGCACGGCGGAGCACACACGGAGGGAGCCGAGCAGCGCGTCCGAGCGAGGTGGGGCGCATGCACACGTAGGGGGCGCGGGCACGGCTAGGGCAGTCGGCGCGCGTGCGTTCGCCGGTGAGTGAGGCCATGGCCGAAGTGGCCGGAGCAGGGGAGGCGGTGGCGCACCGCGGGCGTGGGCAGTGAGGCGAGCAAGGGCCGCGGCGGACGCGAGCGATGCGCGCGGTCAGGATGGTCGGCTGACCAAGGGCTCGCGGTGGGCGCAGCCATGTCATGCGCGGGAACGGGAGAGAGAAGGTCGCGGTCCTCACCGCGGGTTGCAGGGAACGGGGCAAACGGGGGCGAGGAGGAGGACGGAGACGACGGGGACGGAGAGGAAGCAGTCCGGCGGGGAGGAGGAGGCAAGCCAGCGAGGTTGCGGTCCGGTGAGGTGGCCTCCGGCGACGGCGTCGAGCGTGGGCGAAGGGATCGGGCTCCTCCCGATCCAGATCCAAAGCGAGGGGGGAAGTGGTGGTCGGTGGGTTAGGGTTTCGGGGTCCAGGGGATAAGGAGAGGAGTGAGGGTGGGCTGTTTGGGCCGGCCTGGTGGCCAGCTGGGCTGGTTGGACCAGTGGGGGGTCATCTTGTTTTTCTTTTCTTTTGTTTTCTTTTCACTTTTTTTCTGTTTTATTTCACTTTAAAATATTTAGGCATTTTCTAAAAAAATGTTTTCTCCACAATAATTACCAGAGCAATATTTGGTACCCACCGAACATTTTTGTTTCAATGTTTGAAAACGTTTTTTGTTTTCCATATTTTGAATTTATTTTTGAATCGGTTTTGAACTAACGAAAGATTAGCAACAGTAACGGAGGTGACGTGGCATCATTAGCAGAGTTTTACTGTCGCTTAATTATCCGGGCGTTACATCCACCCTCGGGGCTGAGGGTTTGTACCAGTAGCTATGTGTTTAATCTCTCTCTCTCTCTCTCTCTCTCTCTCTCTCTCTCGTGATCTATATCATGGGCTTTGTTAATATAGTCGGATCATATGATGTTTCTCCCCTCTATACTCTTGTTATGATGAATTGAATCTTTACCCTTCAAAGTTTTGTCTTGTCGGATCGAATATTTAGAGATGAGAACACATGATATACTTGAGGTGACAATGAGGTATCCTATTGATTCACTTGATATGTGTTATGGCATTCAACTCGCGGATTCCCGCGGTGATATTGGGGTAATCTATGCATAGGGGTTGATGCACGTTTTTCTCCGACGGAAACTTTGGGGTCTCTTTATGGTTCTTTGTTTGGATTGAGTATTATGAATATGAACTTGCTTTGGTGTTATCTTAGTATGAACTCTTTATTAGATCGATCGGAAAGAATAGCTTGCGTTACTATAGTACGAACTCTAGGATAGATTGATCGGAAAGAATAGCTTTGAGATGGCTTCATACCCTACAAACAATTCCTATCTTTTGTTCTCCGCTAATAGGAACTCGGGAGTGATTCTTTATTGCACTTCGAGGGATAATAATATGATCCAACTATGTTAGCATTGTTGAGAAATTGCACTAGCGAAAGTACGGACCCTAGGCCTCATTTTTAAGCATTGCAATACCGTTTTTGTGCCTATTTACTATTTGCTACCTTGCTGTTTTTATTTATTCAGATTATAAAAATAGATTTCTACCATCCATATTACATTTTATCACCATCTCTTCGCCAAACTAGTGCACCGATACAATTTGCCATTGTATTGGTTGCAGGGTCGTTTGAGAGAGACCATCTTCATCCTACACCTCTCACGGATTGATAAACCTTAGGTCATCCCCTTGAGGGAAAATTGCTACTGTCCTACAAAACTCTGCGCTTGGAGGCCCAACACGTGTCTACAAGAATAAAGTTGTGTAGTAGACATCAGTTGAATAGTAAGAACAATGATAATGTTGTTAGGGTTATGACTAGAGGTGGTAAAATGACCGAGGAACCTCTGTATCCTGATGGTCATCCTAAGAGAGTTGAGAAAGTTTCTCATAAAATTAATACTGATGCACCTAGTCCTAGTAATAAAAAGAAAAAGAAACTGATACGACTTTGCATGCTTCTAGTGAACCCGTTATAGACACATGTGAGAATCCCAATGATATTTCTATTTCTGATGCTCAGACACAATCTTGTGATGAACATGAACCTAGTGATAATGTTAATGATGATGTTCATGTTGATGCTCAACCTAGTAATGATGTGGAGATTGAACCTGCTGTTGATCTTGATAACCACAATCAAAGAATCAACGTTATGATAAGGGAGACTTCATTGCTAGGAAACATGGTAAAGAAAGAGAACCATGGGTTCAGAAACTAATGCCCTTTCCTCCTAAGCCATCCAAGGAAAAGGATGATGAGGATTTTGAGCGCTTTGCTGAAATGCTTAGACCTGTCTTTTTGCGTATGCGTTTGACTTATATTCTGAAAATGTCTCCTTATGCTAAGTATATGAAGGATATTGTTACAAATAAAAGAAAGATACCGGAAGCTAAAATTTCCACCATGCTTGCTAATTACACTTTTAAGGGTGGAATACCAAAGAAACTAGGAGATCCAGGAATACCAACTATACCATGCTCTATTAAAAGAAACTATGTTAAAACTGCTTCATGTGATCTTGGAGCCGGTGTTAGTGTTATGCCTTTCTCTTTATATCGTAGACTTGTATTAAATAAGTTGACACCTACTGAAATCTCTCTGCAAATGGTTGATAAATCAACTGCTTTACCCATCGGTATTTGTGAGGATGTGCCTGTTGTGGTTGCAAACGTTACTATCTTAACGGACTTTGTTATTGTTGATATTCCCGAGGACGACAGTATGTCGATTATCCTTGGTAGACCCTTTTTGAATACTGCAGGGGCTGTTATTGATTGCAACAAAGGCAATGCCACTTTTCATGTTTATGGTAATGAGCATATGGTACACTTTCCGAAGAAACAACCTCAAGTTCATAGTATCAATTCTATTTGAAAATTTTCAACTATTATATTGGAGGTTTTGAATTCCCTCTCCCTACTGTCAAAAAGAAATATGATATTCTTATTGTTGGGTACATGCATATCCCCATTGAGGTAACCTAGTGTTATTCGAAAATTCTCCTGTTTCATGTTATTCGAAAGAAGTTTGTTAATAAGACTTGATCAACCTTGTTAATGGATTCCTTTTGATGAGCATGAGATGGATGAATTTAGAAAGCACAACCTTCTGTACCCACCTTTTACTTTATGTTATTTAGAATAAATAAAGAAAAATAGTATTATTCGTTTGTTTTCTTAATTATCCATGCAATAAAAATGTCCCGAAAATAAAAGTTCTCCAAATGCCCTGAAAATTTAGTATGATTTTTTATAGAATATTTGAGAATTTCTGGCACTAAGAACGCACCAGGGGCTGCACCAGTGGACCACAAGGGTGTAGGGTGCGCCCCCTGCCTTGCGGGTCCCACGTGGGTCCCCCTCACTTATTCCAGCACCCATCCACTTCGTCTTCCTCCAGAAAAAATCATCTCATTGCTCAAAACCCGTGTTCTTGCTCATCTTACTGCCAATTTCGATTTCCTTGTGCAAAGCTCCATTTGCAAAACTGTCTTGGGGGATTGTTCTTCGGTATGTGACTCCTCCAGTGGTCCAATTATTTTTTGTTCTAGTGCTTTATTTAATGCAAATTTTTGCTGCTGTGGTGACCTTGTTCTTGAGCTTGCATGTCAAATTCATATGGTCCAAAGTAGTTTTGATGCATGATATAGCCTCTAGACACTTGTTGGAGTAGTTGCTATCAATCTTGTTGAGTTTGGTTCACTTCTATTTTGAGTCACTAAAAATTTCAGAATTTTTCAGAGGGAGAACATGATGAGGAGATTGTTGAGAGGCTCTTAGAGGCGGGGTTCGAAGGAAAATGAAAATGAGGAGAAGAAGAAGCCCATGTACAACCTTCCTCGCACCGCGGAGGTTCGGCCATGTGAATGGCCAAGTGATGCATTCTTGGAGACGGACGGAATTTATGAGGATTTCTATTATTTGGCTGGGAATGCAGGCATCACCGACTTCCTCCATGATAAGTGTGAACAATACCTCCTACTCACTAATACCTTCATGCAGAATTTTCACTTTCATGCTAGGAAATCACCACCCACGGTAGAGTTTTATTTATATGATGAGCATAAGGAGACGACGCTTTATGACTTTTGTGAGGTCTACAAATTACCTTATGAGGGCAGCGTCAATGAACCACATCCTAGAGATGTGGAAGATTTTGTTGATGAAGTTACCGTAGGGGAAAGGAGAAAGGTGTCGGAAGCGAGAGTGTGGCTAGTTTACATTTTCCTGTTTTACACATTACTCATTATTTGCTGGGAGATGTTTAATTGGTCGTGGAGAGAGTGGAGGCTTTAGTGCTGACCTAGCTATTTTGCGCCATGCTTTTTTTCGTGATAGAACTTTTCGTTTGGGCGCTATGGTTGCTCGACAGTTGAGTTTCAACCGTTCAAAGGGTCCTATCTTTGGATGTATCGTTGCCTCCCGCCTTGCTAGACACTTCGAGATACCCATTAGGCACGATGAGAGAGAGGAGAAGCTGCTACCCACTCTATAGTTAGATTATGACAGTATGGTAGGACATGATTTTATTAGTAATGATAAGGACAAGAGATTCATCTATAGCTGGTATTTAGCGGGAAGACTTGTCAGATTATTACCTTGCGTGCACCTTCTTTGTTCGATATTCATTCAGGCAGGTACCTCATCATGCCCGCGGACATTTATGCATATTGGGAGCGGACACGATCCCCAGTTCCTGAGCCAGAGCCATCACTTGATCCATATCAGGAGTCTATTTATCAGTGGGAGCCGCAGGAGCTCGCTAACCAGTGGAACCCCCAGGATCTCCTCAGTACATCGGAGAGGGATACTTTGATCCATGGGCTTAGACCAACTTAGGCCAAAAGCCTAAGCTTGGGGAGTGCGTATTTCTCACCGACATTACATTTATGTTCACACATTCATTCCAGTTGTCGGTGATCATACTTTTTCGTTGTATTATCCATGCTAGTTTATTTTACCGAAAAAGGCTTTCGCCCCGCTTTATATATAAAGCCACGATCATCAACACGACGGTACAAACGCATGATGCGGCTTGAAGCTACGTCGGTATTTCCCCAAAGAGGAAGGGTTGATGCAGCACAGCAGCGGTAGGTATTTCCCTCAGTGATGAGACCAAGGTTATCGAACCAGTAGGAGAACCAAGCAACACTACGTAAACAGCACCTGCACAAAAATAACAAATACTCGCAACCCGAAGTATTAAAGGGGTTGTCAATCCCTTTCGGGCAACAGCGCCAGAAATTGGCAAACGGACGTGAGAGAGTTGTAAATATTGATAGATCGAACGCCAAATAAAATAAAGTGCAGCAAGGTATTTTTGTATTTTTGGTTTAATAGATCTGAAAATAAAAGCAAAGGAAAATAGATCGCAAATGCAAATATATTAAAGAAGAGACACGGGGGCCATAGGTTTCACTAGTGGCTTCTCTCGAGAAAAATAGCAAACAGTGGGTGAACAAATTACTGTTGGGCAATTGATAGTACTTCAAATAATCATGACGATATCCAGGAAATGATCATTATATAGGCATCACCTCCAAGATTAGTAGACCGACCCCTTCCTGCATCTACTACTATTAGTCCACACATTGACCGCTATCCAACATGCATCTAGTGTATTAAGTTCATGGAGAAATGGAGTAATGCAATAAGAACGATGACATGATGTAGACAAGATCTATTTATGTAGAAATAGACCCCATCATTTTATCCTTAGTAGCAATGACACATACGTGTCGGTTCCCCTTCTGTCACTGGGATCAAGCACCATAAGATCGAACCCACTACAAAGCACCTCTTCCCGTTGCAAGATAAATAGATCAGGTTGGCCAAACAAAACCCAAATATCGGAGAAGAAATACGAGGCTATAAGCAATCATGCATATAAGAGATGAAAGAAGACTCAAATAACTTCCATGGATAAAAAGATAGATCTGATCATAAACTCAAAGTTCATCCGATCCCAACAAACACACCGCAAAAAGAGTTACATCATATGGATCTCCAAGAGACCATTGTATTGAGAATCAAATGAGAGAGAAGAAGCCATCTAGCTACTAACTACGGACCCGAAGGTCTACAAAGAACTACTCACGCAACATCGGAGAGGCACCAATGGAAGTGGTGAACCCCTCCGTGATGGTGTCTAGATTGGATCTGGTGGTTCTGGACTCTGTGGCGGCTGGAATTGATTTTCGTCGACTCCCCTAGGGTTTCTGGAATATTGGGGTATTTATAGAGCAAAAAGTCGGTTCAGGGGGCACCCAAGGTGGGCACAACCCACCAGGGCACGCCTGGGCCTCCAGGCGCGCCCTGGTGGGTTGTGTTCCCCTCAGAGCACCCCCCCCCCAGGGGCTTCTCCGGCCCACTGGATGTCTTCTGGTCCAAAAAATATCCACAAAAAGTTTTGCTGGGTTTGGACTCCATTTGGTATTGATTTCTTGCGATGTAAAAAAACATGCAGAAAACGACAACTGGCACTTGGCACTATGTCAATAGGTTGGTACGAAAAAATGATATAAAATGACTATAAAATGATTATAAAACATCCAAGAATGAGAATATAACAGCATGGAACAATAAAAAATTATAGATACGCTGGAGACGTATCAACGCACGCCACCACAACAAACGCACACACCCAAGGCAGGATACATAAGCACTGAGCGTGATAACCCACAAGTATAGGGGATCGCAACAGTTTTTGAGGGTAGAGTATTCAGCCCAAATTTACAGATTCGACACAAGGGGAGCCAAAGAATATTTGCAAGTATTAACAGCTAAGTTGTCAATTCAACCACACCTGGAGATTAATTATCCACAACAAGTAATCAGTAGCAAAGTACTATGATAGTTTTGATAATAGTAGAAACAACAACGGTAACGGTAACAGTGATAGCAGTTATTTTGTAGCAAGTGCAACAGTAATAGAGCCAGTGGTAACTTAGTAGAAACAATATAAGATAAATTCATAGGCATTGGATCGCTAATTTGTTGGATGATATTCATCATGTGACAGTCATAACCTAGGGCGATACGGCACTAGCTCCAGTTCATAAATATAATGTAGGCATGTATTCCGTAAATAGTCATACGTGCTTATGGAAAGAACTTGCATGACACCTTTTGTCCTACCCTGCCATGGCAGCGGGGTCCAATTGGAAACTAAGGGATATTAAGGCCTCTTTTTAATAGAGAACTGGAACAAAGTTAACACACGGTGAATACATGAACTCCTCAAACGGTCATCACCGGGAGTGGTCCCGACTATTGTCACTCCGGGGTTGCTGGATCATAACACGTAGTACGTGACTATAACTTGCAAGATCGGATCTAGAACATGGATATAATGGTGATAACATAAAGGGTTCAGATCTGAAATCATGGCACCCGGGCCCAAAGTGAGAAGAGTTAAGCATGGCAAAGTCATAGCAACATCAATCTCAGAACATAGTGGATACTACGGATCAAGCCCTAACAAAACTAACTCGATTACATGATGAATATCATCCAACTCCTCAACGACCAGCGAGCCTACGAAGGAATTACTCACTCCCGGTGGGGAGCATCATGGAATTGGCGATGGAGAAGGGTTGGTGATGATGAAGAACGAAGATCCCCCTCTCTAGAGCCCCAAACGGACTCTAGATCTAGCCTCCCGATGAAGAACAGCAGGTGACGGTGGCTCCGTCTCGTGGAACGTGATAATTCTTTCTCCCTCATTTTTTTCTGGAAAAATAGGATTTTATAGCGTTGGTTTCAGGGTCTGCGGGGCCACCAGGTGGGGAACAACCCACCTGGGCACGCCTGGGGGGGGGGGGGCAGGCGCGCCCTAGTGGGTTGTGCCCACCCAGGTGCCCCCCTCATGTGACTCTTGGCTCCAGAAATTCTATTTATTGTTTAAAAAAATCCTCGCAAAGTTTCATTCCATTTCGAGAACTTTTATTTCTACACAAAAACAACACCATGATAGTTCTGCTGAAAACAACATCAGTCCGAGGTTAGTTTCATTCAAATCATGCAAATTAGAGTCAAAACAAGAGGAAAAGCGTTAGGAAAAGTAGATACATTGGAGACATATCAACTCCCCCAAGCTTAAACCTTTGCTTGTCCTCAAGCAATTCAGTTGATAACCTAAAACTGAAAAAGAAAAACTTTTACGAACGCTTTTACTCTTGTTTGCATAAATAAGCTTAAACAGCACCCGGGTTTTCAGCCAACATTACAACTAACCATACCGACAATAACTCTTAAAAATTATATTAACTCATATCAATGACATAATCAGCTGGCGAGTAATAATAAGATATCTCAAACAGCAACATGTTATCAAAACAACCATTATATAATATGACAATAGTGGTATCTCGCTAGCCCTTTCTGAGACCGCAAAACATAAATGCAGAGCACCTCCAAAGTTCAAGCAGCGACTAAACATTGTAATTCATGGTAGAAAAGATCCAGTCATGATGCACCCAACATTAGCTACACACAATGCATCAGCATGACAGCAGTGCTCTCAGGTTCTAGCGCTTATTTTAGAAGGTGATGACACAACATAAAAGTAAATAGATAGTCCCTTCGCGGAGGGAAGCAGTGATTTGCAGAGGTGCCAGAGCTCAAGTTTTTAAAACAAAGGTAAAAGATATTTTGAGGCATGCACCCTTTTCATTTACTTCACGACTATCAGTTATCAATATCTTCCATGCTAAGCACGCTAGTGGTGGTTCCCAAGCGGAAAAGTAAAGGTTATGACACCATTGGGAGTTTTTGTTTGATTATTTGAGAGATCAATTCTTTTTGCAGTTTGGGACTGGGCATCCCTATTACCGCCCTTTTCTCGTGCGATGGCGAGTGAATAAACACTCGACCTGAGAATAACCCGCTTAGCATGGAAGATACCGGCTACCTCCGGTCGTTCCATGAACGATCAGGCACACAAAAAGGATATTTATTTGAAGTTTTCAGAGATGGCACATGCAAATTTACTTAGGACGGCAAGGTAATACTGCATATAGGTAGGTATGGTAGACTCATCTGGAATAACTTGATTCATGGTTTTGGATGTACAAGCAGAATTCCCACTTAGTACATGCGAAGGCTAGCAATTAGGTTGATAAGCGGCCGGCTAGAGAGCAACAACGGTCATGAACATGCATTATGCATAAGTAACATTGGACACTAGCATGAGTAGGATATGAACACCATGAACATAAATATCATAGAGGCTATGTTGGTTTTGATTCAACTACATGCATGAACATGTGCCAAGTCAAGCCACTCGAACATTCAGAGGAGGATACCATATCATCATACTACACCACAATCATTTTAATGCAATGTTGATATCCAAGATAAATCATTATCCACTCCTAGCTACTTATGCATGGAATGATAAACTATAATCTCTAATTGTCATTTCAAACATGTTTAATCATAATGGGTTGAATCATGGATACTAGGTTAAACATATTTACAAAAACAGAACAAGTCGAGTTCATACCCGTTTCTCTCTGCCACGGCCAGTTTGTCGAATATTGTCATTATTGCCTTTCACTTGCATGACCGAATGATATGAAAATAATAATAATAGTGCAAGAGTGCCATGGACTAAGCTGGAATCTGCAAACATTTTATTCAACAATAGAAGACAAGGTAAAATGGGCTCTTTGTTAGATCAACAATTATGCAAATGAGAGCCACTCAACATTTTCATCGTGGTCTTCTCCTCGGTACGACTCGAATAAAAAGAAAAGGAATTTAGAGAAACACACTGAAATATTTTTGAAGTTTTTGGTTTTCTTGAACAAGCAAATAAGAGGGAAAAGCAAAAACGAGAAAAAAACTATTTACACGGGAAAGCTCCCAACAAGCAAAAGAAGAACAAGGAAATCTTTTTGGGCTTTTCTTCTAAGTATTACCACTAAGCATGCATAGAAAGTAAACTAACTACAACTAATTTTTTTTCTAAGGTTTTTCAAACACACAAGAAGAAAGCAAGAAAATAAATTTAACATGGATAATATAATGAAAAAGTTTGAACACCGACAACTGAAATATGTGAACATGAATGTAAAGTCGGTGAGAAACACGTACTCCCCCAAGCTTAGGCTTTTGGCCTATCTTGGTAATCAATCAGTAGCCTGGATAGTAGTCGGGGTGCTGAGGAGCGGGCATCCATGGATCCCACTGCTGAGGCTCCTCCTCTGCTGCAGCCTGGTCGTTCCGGTAGGCGATGATATCTGTAGGAATAATCCTATATCCGCCCCTGGCAACAGGATCAAACAAAGCATGTGCAGGCAATGGGATAATATCATGAATGCTCACACTGAAAACCAAGTTATGCGGAATAGGAATGTTATGGAAGTCTCGTGCAATAAAATGGTGGTGTTCCATAGCTGCGCCATCTAGGTAGACCTTGGTCAAAGGATAATCATGAAGGCGTATCTCAACATTAAAGCAAGCCGCCAAGCGAGTAGCGAAAATACCACCATGTATTTTACCCTTGGACTTATTAATGTGGAGACGACGTGCCACAATAGCTCCCAAGCTATAAGTGTTGTCGCCCTCTAGTGCACGACGTAAAACAGCAAGGTCTGGTGAACTCAGTGCACCCATCTTTTCTCTGGCGAGTAAGCATTTTGAAATGAAAAGAGCAAAATTATGAACAGCAGGGAAATGCAAGCCAGCAGCAGTTTGTCCGTGGGAATGACACCTATGGGATCACTGGAATCCCTTCTACGGTCGGCGGGCGCGGGGTTGTGAGAAGAGCATGTCCAGGAGCCAGCACAAGGATTGTTTACCCAGGTTCGGGCCGCGAGGATGCATAAAACCCTAGTCCTGCTTTGGTGGATGTATTGAGTGTTCTTGAGCTTCTGAACTAGCTACGGTGACTGCGTAGTTCCAAAAAGATGAATCCCCCTCCTGGTCGCCTCGGGCCTCCTTTTATAGGGAAAAGGGGTTGCCACAGTGGCACACGGGAGGTGGAAAGGCCTACGGTGCGCGAGCTTATCGCACGGCATTACGGGACAAAGTGCATTAAATGCGCTACTTAGGTGTCCATTAGCTTTATTGGGGACGGGAACGAGGCCCGTCCCGTCCGTCACCGCTCCTCCTTGCTTCGACACGCGCCCAGGCCAGCGATGCATGCAGTGCCATGTAGGCAGGCAGGCTACTGAGGTGGCGCGGTGGCAGGGTCTTCTCAAAGATCTGCATGCCACCACGCAGGTGCTTGCTGAGTTGGTCTGGAAGCCGCGTGTTACCACGCAGGTGCCTACCCAGCTGGTTGGGCTGGTAGCTGCATGCGAATGGCGGTGGAGCTTTGGTTGGTGCGGGTCCGGAAGTGGCCCAGCTGGCACCCTTGGCAAGGGCCTTGCCGGGTGCCGGCAAGGGTCTTGCCGTGGCGTGATACGTCCATTTTGCATCATGCTTTTATATCGATATTTATCACATTATGGGCTGTTATTACACGTTATGCCACAATACTTATGCCTATTCTCTCTTATTTTACAAGGTTTACATAAAGAGGGAGAATGCCGGCAGCTGGAATTCTGGGCTGGAAAAGGAGCAAATATTAGAGACCTATTCTGCACAACTCCAAAAGTCCTGAAACTCCACGGAAGTTATTTTGGGAAATAATAAAAAATACTGAGCAAAGAAAATACCAGAGGGGACCCACACCCTGGGCACGAGGGTGGGGGGCACGCCGTACCCCCCTGGGCGCGCCCCGTACCTCGTGGGCCCCCTGGTGGCCCTCCGGTGCCCATCTTCTGCTATATGAAGTCTTTCGTCCGAGAAAAAATCATAAGCAAGCTTTCGGGACGAGACTCCGCCGCCACGAGGCGGACCCAATCTAGGGCTCCGGCATAGCTATTCTGCCGGGGACACTTCCCTCCGGGAGGGGGAAATCATGGCCATCGTCATCACCAATGCTCCTCTCATCGGGAGGGGGCCAATCTCCATCAACATCTTCACCAGCACCATCTCCTCGCAAACCCTAGTTCATCTCTTGTATCCAATTCTTGTCTCTAAGTCTGAGATTGGTACCTGTAGGTTGCTAGTAGTGTTGATTACTCCTTATAGTTGATGCTAGTTGGTTTATTTGGTGGAAGATCATATGTTCAGATCCTTTATGCATATTAATACTCCTCTGATTATGAACATGAATATGCTTTGTGAGTAGTTACGTTTGTTCCTGAGGACATGGGAGAAGTCTTGCTATTAGTAGTCATGTGAATTTGGTATTCGTTTGATATTTTGATGAGATGTATGTTGTCTCTCCTCTAGTGGTGTTATGTGAACGTCGACTACATGACACTTCACCATTATTTGGGCCTAGAGGAAGGCATTGGGAAGTAATAAGTAGATGATGGGTTGCTAGAGTGACAGAAGCTTAAACCCTAGTTTATGCGTTGCTTCGTAAGGGGCTGATTTGGATCCATATGTTTCATGCTATGGTTAGGTTTACCTTAATACTTCTTTTGTAGTTGTGGATGCTTGCAATAGGGGTTAATCATAAGTGGGATGCTTGTCCAAGTAAGGACAGCACCCAAGCACTGGTCCACCCACATATCAAATTATCAAAGTACCGAACGTGAATCATATGAACGTGATGAAAACTAGCTTGATGATAATTCCCATGTGTCCTCGGGAGCGCTTTCCTCTATATAAGAAATTGTCCAGGCTTGTCCTTTGCTACAAAAACGATTGGGCCATCTTGCTACACTTTATTTACTTTTGTTACTTGTTGCTCGTTACAAATTATCTTATCACAACACTATCTGTTACCTATTATTTCAGTGCTTGCAGAGAATACCTTGCTGAAAACCGCTTATCATTTCCTTCTGCTCCTTGTTGGGTTTGACACTCTTACTTATCGAAAGGACTACGATAGATCCCCTATACTTGTGGGTCATTGTAACACCCTGAGAATCATGCTACAGTAACCCCCTGTGATTAAGCTAATCATATTGCTAAACAGGGCTAGATCACATTTGAACCACACCCTTGTCAGACTCCTAGTTCAAACTTCAAATATAATTAAAGTGGAAAATAAAAGTTTTCAAAAATTCAAACAGAAATGTGCGGTGGGTTCTAAATAATACACTGGTAATTATGGTGGAGAAAACACATTTTTATAAAATGTCTAAATACTTTTAAATGAAATAAAACAGAAAAGGAAATAAACAAAAAAAGAAAACAGAAAACAAAACAGAAAAAGAAAGCAAAGGAAAAAGGGCCCGCTCCCCCCCACTAGACCCGCGGCCCAAACCCCCCCCCGGCCCAAGCTGGGCTGCCACCCGCGCCCCGCGCCCCGGCCCAGCCCACCTCCCCCCGCGTCCCCTTCCTGTTCCCCCGACCGGGTCGGAACAGGGGAGCATCGCCGCCGCACCCCCTCGCCGGCGACGGGGAGGATA
>NC_057802.1:164733534-164751052 GCF_018294505.1 Triticum aestivum
AAAAAAAGGAAAATTAAAAAGAAAATGTTTTATAAATAAAAATAATTATTTTAACTAATCACTCACTGACATATGGGGCCCACCCCTCTAATTATACTGTTAGATTAGTTTAAATAGATATTAGACTAACAGAGGCTGACATGTGGGTCCCACTGGACCCACCTGTCTGGTTTGACTGGTCAGCCGACCAGTTGACCTGCTGACGTCAGCATTACCTCATGCTGACGTCATAATTCATTTTTCTGAATATAAATAATTCCAGAAATTCAAATAAACTTTGAAAATTCATATCTTTTAAACCGTAACTCGGATGAAATTGTTTTCTATATGAAAGTTGCTCAGAACGACGAGACGAATCCGAATACGCAGTCCGTTCCTCCACCACACCTCCCTAACCTATCGAACTAGCAACTTTCCCCCTCCGGTCCGTCTGTCCGAAAACGCGAAACATCGGGAATACCTCCCGGATGTTTCCCCCCTTCACCGGTACCACCTACTGTCGCGTTAGGACACCCCTAGCACCGCTCATTGTCTTGTCACGCATCGTCTTGCTTATGTTTGCATTGTATTTACTGTTTCTTCCCCCTCTTCTCTCCGGTAGACTACGAGACCGACACTGCTGCTGCCCAGTTCGACTACGGAGTCGACGACCCCTCCTACTTGCCAGAGCAACCAGGCAAGCCCCCCTTTGATCACCAGATATCGCCTACTCTAATCTCTACTGCTTGCATTAGAGTAGTGTAGCATGTTACTGCTTTTCGATATCCTATTCTGATGCATAGCCTATCCTTGCTACTATTGTTACTACCTTTACCTGCAATCCTACATGCTTAGTATAGGATGCTAGATTTCCATCAGTGGCCCTACATTCTTGTCCGTCTGCTATGCTATACTATCGGGCCGTGATCACCTGGGCGGTGATCACGGGCATATACTTATATACTATATACATGTCACATGTGATGACTAAAGTCGGGTCGGCTCGTAGGAGTACCCGCAAGTGGATCTTTGTGGCGGAGCGACAGGGCAGGTTGAGACCGCCTAGGTAAGAGGTGGGCCTGGCCCTGGTCGGCGTTCGCGGATACTTAACACGCTTAACGAGATCTTGGTATTTGATCTGAGTCTGGCCATTTGGTCTATACGCACTAACCATCTACGTGGGAGTAGTTATGGGTATCCCGACGTCGTGGTATCAGCCGAAGCTCTTTTGACGTCAGCGACTGAGTGGCGCGCGCCGTGTTGGACCGCTTTGACGTAACCGCCGTGATCGTGTGGGTTGCTAGGTCTGCTCGCGGCCGCGTTCGCAACGTGCAGGTGTGCATAGGGCGATGGGCCCAGACCCCTGCGCGCATAGGTTTAGACCGGCGTGCTGACCTCTCTGTTGAGCCTAGGTGGGGCTGCGACGTGTTGATCTTACGAGGCCGGGCATGACCCAGAAAAGTGTGTCCGGCCAATTGGGATCGAGCGTGTTGGGTTATGTGGTGCACCCCTGCAGGGAAGTTTATCTATTCGAATAGCCGTGTCCCTCGGTAAAAGGACGACCCGGAGTTGTACCTTGACCTTATGACAACTAGAACTGGATACTGAATAAAATACACCCTTCCAAGTGCCAGATACATCCCGGTGATCGCTCTCTAACAGGGCGACGAGGAGGGGATTGCCGGGTAGGATTATGCTATGCGATGCTACTTGGAGGACTTCACTCTATTCTCTTCTATATGCTGCAAGATGGAGATGACCAGAAGCGTAGTCTTCGACAGGACTAGCTATCCCCCTTTTAATTCTGGCATTCTGCAGTTCAGTCCACTGATATGCCCCTTTACACATATACCCATGCATATGTAGTGTAGCTCCTTGCTTGCGAGTACTTTGGATGAGTACTCACGGTTGCTTCTCTCCCTCTTTTTCCCCCTTTCCTTTCTATCTGGTTGTCGCAACCAGATGTTGGAGTCCAGGAGCCAGACGCCACCGTCGACGACGACACCTACGACACTGGAGGTGCCTACTACTACGTGCAGGCCGCTGACGACGACCAGGAGTAGTTAGGAGGTCCCAGGCAGGAGGCCTTGCCTTTTCGATCGTTGCTACTTTTGTGCTAGCCTTCTTAAGGCAAAACTTGTTTAACTTATGTCTGTACTCAGATATTGTTGCTTCCGCTGACTCGTCTATGATCGAGCACTTGTATTCGAGCCCTCGAGGCCCCTGGCTTGTATTATGATGCTTGTATGACTTACTTATGTTTTAGAGTTGTGTTGTGATATCTTCCCGTGAGTCCCTGATCTTGGTCGTACACATTTGCGTGCATGATTAGTGTACGGTCAAATCGGGGGCGTCACAGTCATCAAGACTCTTTTCTGGCGCCATTGCCGGGGAGTGAAGCGCCTTTGGTAGGTGGAATTTGGTAAGGAAAAATTTATATAGTGTGCTGAAATTTACTGTCACTTGTTACTATGGAAAGTAATCCTCTGAGGGGATTGTTCGGGGTATCTTCACCCCGACCAGTAGAGCAAAGAGTTGCTCCTCAACCTACTGAACCTACTGAAAATGAAAATGTCTACTTTGAAATTCCTTCGGGTATGATAGAAAAACTGCTAGCTAATCCTTTTGCCGGATATGGAACATTACATCCTGATGAGCACCTAATCTATGTGGATGAAGTTTGTGGATTATTTAAGCTTGCAGGTATGCCCGATGATGTTATCAAGAAGAAGGTCTTCCCTTTATCTTTGAAGGGAGATGCATTGACATGGTATAGGCTATGTGATGATATGGGATCATGGAACTACAAACGATTGAAATTGGAATTTCATCAGAAGTTTTATCCTATGCATCTTGTTCATCGTGATCGTAATTATATATATAATTTTTTGCCTCGCGAAGGAGAAAGCATCTCTCAAGCCTGGGGGAGGCTTAGGTCAATGTTATATTCATGCCCCAATCATGAGCTCTCAAGAGAAATGATTATTCAAAATTTTTATGCCGGCTTTCTGACAACAATCGCACCATGCTTGATACTTCCTGTACTGGTTCTTTTATGATCAAGACTATTGAATTCAAATGGGATTTATTGGAAAGAACTAAATGCAACTCTGAAGATTGGGGCCTCGACGAAGGTAAGGAGTCAGGTATAACACCTAAGTTTGATTGTGTTAAACCTTTTATGGATACCGATATTTTTCGTAAATTTAGCACTAAATATGGACTTGACTCTGAGATAGTAGCTTCTTTTTGTGAATATTTTTCTGCTCCCGTTGATCTCCCTAAGGAGAATTGGTTTAAATATAATCCTCCCACAGAATTAAAAGTAGTTGCACCTATTAAATTTGAAGAAAAGACTATCACTTATAATGATCCTATTGTTCCTACTGCTTATGTTGAGAAACCACCTTTTCCTGTTAGGATAAAAGATCATGCTAAAGCTTCAACTGTGGTTCATAAAAGCAATATTATAACCTATACACCTCCTGAGCAAGTTAAAGTTGAACCTAATATTGCTATTGTTAAAGATCTCTTGGCTGATAATATTGATGGGCATGTTATTTATTTCTGTGATGAGACTGCTAGAATTGCTAAACCTAATGCTAAAGATAAACATAGACCAGTGGTAGGCATGCCTGTTATTTCTGTCAAAATAGGAGATCATTGTTATCATGGCTTGTGTGATATGGGTGCTAGTGCTAGTGCAATACTTATTGACTTATACAAAGAAATTATGCATGATATTGCACCTACTGAGTTAGAAGATATTGATGTTACCTTTAAGCTTGCCAATAGAGATATTATTTCACCGATTGGAATTGTTAGAGATGTTGAAGTCTTGTGTGGGAAAACTAAATATTCTACTGATTTTCTTGTTCTTGGTTCCCCACAAGATAGCTTTTGTCCCATTATATTTGGTAGACCCTTCATAAACACTGTTAATGCTAAGATAGACTGCAAAAAGGATGTTGTTACTATTGGTTTGGGTGATATGTCTCATGAGTTTAATTTTTCTAAATTTCGTAGACAACACTGTGAAGAGGAATTGCCTAGTAAGGATGAAATTATTGGTCTTGCTTCTATTGCCATACCTCCTAGTGATCCTTTAGAACAATATTTGCTAGACCATGAAAATGATATGTTTATGAATGAAAGAAGGGAAATAGATGAAGTGTTCTTTAAACAGGGACCTATTCTGAAACACAATTTGCCTGTTGAAATCCTAGGGGATCCTCCTCCACCCAAGGGTGATCCCGTGTTTGAGCTTAAACCATTACCTGATACTCGTAAGTAAATATGCTTATCTTGATGAAAAGAAGATATATCCTGTTATTATTAGTGCTAACCTTTCAGAGAAGGAGGAAGAAAAATTATTGAAAACTCTGAAGAAGCACTGTGCTGCTATTGGATATACTCTTGATGATCTTAAGGGCATTAGTCCCACTCTATGTCAACACAAAATAAATTTGGAGAAAGATGCCAAACCAGTTATTGATCACCAACGACGGCTGAATCCTAAGATGAAAGAAGTGGTAAGAAAGGAAATATTAAAGCTCCTTGAGGCAGGTATAATCTATCCCGTTGCTAATAGTCAGTGGGTAAGTCCTGTCCATTGTGTCCCTAAGAAGGGAGGTACTACTGTCGTTCCTAATGATAAAGATGAATTGATTCCGCAAAGAATTATTACAGGTTATAGGATGGTAATTTATTTCCGCAAATTAAATAAAGCTACTAAAAAGGATCATTACCCCTTACCTTTTATTGATCAAATGCTAGAAAGACTATCCAAACATACACATTTTTGCTTTCTAGATGGTTATTCTGGCTTCTCTCAAATACCTGTGTCAGCTGATGATCAAGCTAAGACCACTTTTACTTGCCCTTTTGGTACTTTTGCTTATAGACGTATGCCTTTTGGTTTATGTAATGCACCTGCTACCTTTCAAAGATGCATGATGGCCATATTCTCTGACTTTTGTGAAAAGATTTGTGAGGTTTTCATGGACGATTTCTCCGTTTATGGATCCTCTTTTGATGATTGCTTGAGCAACCTTGATCAGGTTTTGTAGAGATGTGAAGAAACTAATCTTGTCTTGAATTGGGAAAAGTGCCACTTTATGGTTAATGAAGGTATTGTCTTGGGGCATAAAATTTCTGAAAGAGGTATTGAAGTTGATAAAGCTAAAGTTGATGCTATTAAAAAGATGCCATGTCCCAAGGACATCAAAGGTATAAGAAGATTCTTGGTCATGCCGGTGTTTATAGGAGGTTCATTAAGGACTTCTCAAAAATTTCTCGGCCTCTCACTAATCTATTACAAAAAGATATACCATTCGTCTTTGATGATGATTGTTTAGAAGCATTTGAATACTTAAGAAAGCAATAATTTCTGCACCTATTGTTCAGCCACCTGATTGGAATTTACCCTTTGAAATTATGTGTGATGCTAGTGATTATGCTGTAGGTGCTATTCTAGGGCAAAGAGTTGATAAGAAATTAAATGTTATTCAATATGCTAGTAAAACTCTAGACAGTGCTCAGAGAAATTATGCTACTATTGAAAAAGAATTCTTAGCAGTTGTATTTGCTTGTGATAAGTTCAGACCTTATATTGTTGATTCTAAAGTAACTATTCACATGGATCATGCTACTATTAAATATCTTATGGAAAAGAAAGATGCTAAACCTAGACTTATTAGATGGGTTCTCTTGCTACAAGAATTTGATTTGCATATTATTGATAGAAAGGGAGCTGAGAACCCCGTTGCAGACAACTTGTCTAGGTTAGAAAATCTTCTTGATGACCCACTACCTATTGATGATAGCTTTCCTGATGAACAACTAAATGTCATAAATGCTTCTCGTACTGCTCCATGGTATGCTGATTATGCTAATTACATTGTTGCTAAATTTATACCACCTAGTTTCACATACCAGCAAAAGAAAAAGTTTTTCTATGATTTAAGACATTACTTTTGGGATGACCCACATCTTTATAAAGAAGGAGTAGATGGTGTTATTAGACGTTGTGTACCTGAGCATGAACAGGAACATATCCTACGCAAGTGTCACTCCAAGGCTTATGGAGGACACCACGCTGGAGATAGAACTGCACATAAGGTATTGCAATCCGGTTTTTATTGGCCTACTCTCTTCAAGGATGCCCGCAAGTTCATCTTATCTTGTGATGAATGTCAAAGAATTGGTAATATTAGTAGACGTCAAGAAATGCCTATGAATTATTCACTTGTTATTGAACCATTTGATGTTTGGGGCTTTGATTATATGGGACCGTTTCCTGCCTCCAATGGGTATACACATATTCTAGTTGTTGTTGATTACGTTACTAAGTGGGTAGAAGCTATTCCAACTAGTAGTGCTGATCATAACACCTCTATTAAGATGCTTAAAGAAGTTATTTTTCCGAGGTTTGGAGTCCCTAGATATTTAATGACTGATGGTGGTTCACATTTTATTCCTGGTGCTTTTCATAAAATGCTTGCCAAGTATGATGTTAATCATAGAATTGCATCTCCATATCACCCACAGTCTAGTGGTCAAGTAGAATTGAGTAACACAGAACTCAAGTCAATTTTGCAAAAGACTGTTAACAGATCTAGAAAGAATTGGTCCAAAAAACTTGATGATGCATTATGGGCCTATAGAACTGCATATAAAAAACCTATGGGTATGTCTCCGTATAAAATGGTTTATGTAAAAGCATGTCACTTACCTCTCGAACTAGAACATAAGGCATATTGGGCCATTAAAGAGCTCAATTATGATTTCAAACTTGCCGGTGAGAAGAGGCTATTTGACATTAGCTCACTTGATGAATGGAGAACCCAAGCCTATGAGAATGCCAAGTTGTTTAAAGAAAAAGTTAAAAGATGGCATGACAGAAGAATACAAAACCGTGAGTTTAATGTAGGTGATTAGATATTGCTATACAACTCTCGTTTAAGATTTTTTGCAGGAAAGCTTCTCTCTAAATGGGAAGGTCCTTACGTTATCGAGGAGGTCTACCGTTCCGGTGCTATAAAAATCAACAACTTCGAAGGCAAAAATCTGAAGGTGGTGAATGGTCAAAGAATCAAACATTATATCTCAAGTAATCCTATAAATGTTGAAACTAATGTTATCAAAACCATAACACCGGAGGAATACATAAGGGACACTTTCCAGAACGTTTCAGACTCCAAAAAGGAATAGGTATGTGGTACGGTAAGAAAACCGACTCCAAAACAGTTCTAATGGCAATTTTTCTCTGTTTTGGAATATTTAGAAAAATAGGAAAATAAGAAGCAGTCCGGGAAGGACACGAGGCCTCCACGAGGGTGGAGGGCGCGCCCTACCCCCTGGGTGCGCCCCCTGCCTCGTGGGCACCTCATGCACTCTCCGGACTCCGTTTTCTTGCACGATACTTATTTCGGTCGGTAAAAATTCATTATATAATCTCCCGAAGTTTTTGACTCCTATATCACGCCAATATCCTCTGTTTCGTTTCGAGCTGTCTCTGTAGCAGATTTGGAGCAAGATGTCATCTCAGGATTCCGACGGGGAGAGCTCTGTCTCACACCTAATTGCTGACCCAAAGACCTATGGGGATCTATCTCCTTGTGGTCGAACTACGGATGATGAGGAGGATGCTCATTTGATGAGGATCAATGATTCGAGCTTGGAGGGGGAGGATGTCCCTCTACTTCAACCTGGGGATATGCACATGAAGTTCAAGAAGTCTAGTCTCCCTAAGAGGGCTAAACTATCTAACAATCAATCTATTCCTTCTCGTTTTCGGCAGAAAAGCAAAGGAGATTTATGTGACAAAATCTTGAAGCTGGAATCGGAGGTCGATGATTTAATGGAGGAAATTGCTCTTCTCAATTATAGTATGAAGAAGCTAAAGACACAACTGTCATCATCAACAACTCCATCATCCCCGCATCCGAAAAAGGAAGACTAAGTATCTGGTATGGGCACTCCCCTTGGCAACTGCCAAGCTTGGGGGAGGTGCCCCGGTATCGTATCACCATCACACTCCTATCTTTACCATTTTCTTAGTTCGATCCTTATAGTAATATCTTGATCTAGTAGAATAAAGTTTTAGTATGATTTAGCTTTGAGTTTTGCTTTATGATCCTTCTATGTAATCGAGTCTGTGAGCTATATATAATAAAGATTAGTGTTGAGTCAAGGGCTTGATTATTTTGACATGATCTTGAGGGAATTAAAGAAGAAAGAAAGAATAAAAAGAAATAAAGAGATCATATTGATCTTATGGAGAGTAATGACTTCATATAGAAAGAGTATGATGATTAAAAATTGTTGAGAGTTGACAAACATAGCTTTGGTCATCGTTGCAATTAATAGGAAGTAATAAAGAAAGAGAGGTTTCACATATAAATATACTATCTTGGACATCTTTTATGATTGTGAGCACTCATTAAAGTATGACATGCTAAAGAGTTGATGTTGGACAAGGAAGACAACGTAATGGATTATGTTTCCTTACATCTGAAATAAAGTATATTGTCATGGATCATCCAACATGTTGAGCTTGCCTTTCTCCCTCATGCTAGCCAAATTCTTTGCACCAAGTAGAGATACTACTTATGCTTCCAAATATCCTTAAACCCAGTTTTGCCATGAGAGTCCACCATATCTACCTATGGATTGCGTAAGATCCTTCAACTAAGTTGTCACCGGTGCAAGCAATAAAAATTGCTCTCTAAATATGTATGATTGATTAGTGTGGAGGAAATAAGCTTTATACGATCTTTTGATGTGGAAGAAATAAAAGCGACGGGCTGCATAATAAAGGTCCATATCACAAGTGGCAATATAAGGTGACGTTCTTTCGCATTAAGATTTTGTGCATCCAACCCTGAAAGCACATGACAACCTCTGCTTCCCTCTATGAAGGGCCTATCTTTTACTTTTATCTCCTACCTTATGCAAGAGTCATGGTGATCTTCAGCTTTTCTTTTTACATTCTATCCTTTGGCAAGCTCAGTGTGTTGGAAAGATCCTGATATATACATCTAATTGGATGTAAGTTAGCATGAGCTATTATTGTTGACATTACCCTTGAGGTAAAAGGTTGGGAGGCGAAGCTATAAGCCCCTATCTTTCTCTGTGTATGATTAAAACTCCGTAACCACAAGTATTCCGTGAGTGTTAGCAATTTTGAAAGACTAAATGATGGTTGCGTATGTGGACTTGCTGAAAAGCTCTGACATAGACTCTTTCCGATGTTATGATAAATTGCAATTGCTTCAATGACTGAGATTATAGTTTGTTGGTTCTCAATGAAGTTTCTGGTTCATACTTGACATTGTGAATAGGTTATTACTTGAGCATAAGAAATCATATGACAATATCCATATATGTTGCTGTTATGAGAATGATCATGATGCCCTCATGTCCGTATTTTATTTTATCGACACCTCTACCTCTAAACATGTGGACTTATTTATCGTTATCGGCTTCCCCTTGAGGACAAGCGAGGTCTAAGCTTGGGGGAGTTGATACGTCCATTTTGCATCATGCTTTTATATCGATATTTATCGCATTATTGGCTGTTATTACACGTTATGTCACAATACTTATGCCTATTCTATATTATTTTACAAGGTTTACATAAAGAGGGAGAATGCCGGTAGCTGGAATTCTGGGCTGGAAAAGGAGCAAATATTAGAGACCTATTCTGCACAACTCCAAAATTCCTGAAACTCCACGGAAGTTATTTTTGGAAATAATAGAAAATACTGAGCAAAGAAAATACCAGAGGGGACCCACACCCTAGGCACGAGGGTGGGCGCGCCCTACCCCCCTGGGCACGCCCCCTGCCTCGTGGGCCCCCTGGTGGCCCTCCGGTGCCCATCTTCTGCTATATGAAGTTTTTCGTCCGAGAAAAAACATAAGCAAGCTTTCGGGACGAGACTCCGCCGCCACGAGGCGGAACCTTGGCGGAACCAATCTAGGGCTCCGGCAGAGCTGTTCTGCCGGGGACACTTCCCTCCGGGAGGGGGAAATCATCGTCATCACCAACGCTCCTCTCATCGGGAGGGGGCCAATCTCCATCAACATCTTCACCAGCACCATCTCCTCGCAAACCCTAGTTCATCTCTTGTATCCAATTATTGCCTCTAAGTCTGAGATTGGTACCTGTAGGTGATGTCTACTACACAACCTTCTTCTTGTAGACGTTGTTGGGCCTCCAAGTGCAGAGGTTTGTAGGACAGTAGCAAATTTCCCTCAAGTGGATGACCTAAGGTTTATCAATCCGTGGGAGGCGTAGGATGAAGATGGTCTCTCTCAAGCAACCCTGCAACCAAATAACAAAGAGTCTCTTGTGTCCCCAACACACCCAATACAATGGTAAATTGTATAGGTGCACTAGTTCGGCGAAGAGATGGTGATACGAGTGCAATATGGATGGTAGATATAGGTTTTTGTAATCTGAAAATATAAAAACAGCAAGGTAATTAATGATAAAAGTGAGCACAAACAGTATTGCAATGCTAGGAAACAAGGCCTAGGGTTCATACTTTCACTAGTGCAAGTTCTCTCAACAATAATAACATAATTGGATCATATAACTATCCCTCAACATGCAACAAATAGTCACTCCAAATACACTACTAGCGGAGAACAAACGAAGAGATTATGGTAGGGTACGAAACCACCTCAAAGTTATTCGTTCGGATCGATCTGTTCAAGAGTTCGTACTAGAATAACACCTTAAGACACATATCAACCAAAACCCTAATGTCACCTAGATACTCCAATGTCACCTCAAGTATCCGTGGGTATGATCATACGATATGCATCACACAATCTCAGATTCATCTATTCAACCAACACAAAGTACTTCAAAGAGTGCCCCAAAGTTTCTACTGGAGAGTCAATACGAAAACATGTGCCAACCCCTATGAATAAGTTCATGAGGTCACGGAACTCGCAAGTTGATCACCAAAACATACATCAAGTGGATCACGTGATATCCCATTGTCACCACAGATACGCACGGCAAGACATACATCAAGTGTTCTCAAATCCTTAAAGACTCAATCCGATAAGATAACTTAAAAGTGAAAACTCAATCCATTACAAGAGAGTAGAGGGGGAGAAACATCATAAGATCCAACTATAATAGCAAAGCTCGCGATACATCAAGATCGTATCACCTCAAGAACACGAGAGAGAGAGAGAGAGAGAGAGAGAGAGAGAGAGAGATCAAACACATAGCTACTGGTACATACCCTCAGCCCCGAGGGTGAACTACTCCCTCCTCGTCATGGAGAGCGTAGGGATGATGAAGATGGCCACCGGTGAGGGATCCCCCCTCCGGCAGGGTGCCGGAACAGGGTCCCGATTGGTTTTTGGTGGCTACAGAGGCTTGCAGCGGCGGAACTCCCGATCTATTATGTTCTCCGATGGTTTTAGGGTATATGGATATATATATAAGTGAAAGAAGTCGGTTAGGGGAGCCTCGAGGGGCCCACAAGGGTGGAGGGCGCGCCCCCTGCCTCGTGCCTTCCTCGTTGCTTCCCTTACGTACACTCCAAGTCTTCTGGATTGCTTCCGTTCCAAAAATAACTCTCCCGAAGGTTTCATTCCGTTTGGACTCTGTTTGATATTCCTTTTCTGCGAAACACTGAAACAAGGGAAAAAACAGAAACTGACACTGGGCTCTGGATTAATAGGTTAGTCCCAAAAATAATATAAAAGTGCATAGTAAAGCCCATTAAACATCCAAGATGGATAATATAATAGCATGTATACTTCATACATTGTAGATACGTTGGAGACGTATCAGCATCCCCAAGCTTAATTCCTGCTCGTCCTCGAGTAGGTAAATGATAAAAGAAAGAATTTATGAAGTGTGAATGCTAGCAGGTGCATAAGTTTGATCAATGATAATTTCAATCACCTTTTATAGCATCATTATATGTCATAACAGTAGATCAACTCGTAGAACTTTTCATGATCAAGTAACAAGCTATTCACATGTTAAAGTATAGATCATAAACTTTCTTGAAAACTAACAAACCGTGTTATTAGTCATCAAACAATTACAGTTCATCTTATTTTCAGGAAGAGTCTATGTCAGAGCTTTAATTTAGCAAACTCCACATACTCAACTATCATTTAGTATTTCACAATTGCTAACACTCACACGATATTTATGGTTTCAAAGTTTTAATCAGACACAGAGAAAGATAGGGGCTTATAGATTCGCCTCCCAACCTTTTACCTCAAGGGTAATGTCAACAATAATAGCTCATGATGCCTTACATCCAATTGGATATATATATATATATATATATATATATATATATATATCAGAATATTTCCAACACAATGTGCTTGCCAAAGGATAAAATGTAAAAAGGAAAGGTGAAGATCACCATGACTCTTGCATAAGGTAAAAGAAAAGAATAAAAGATAGGCCCTTCGCAGAGGGAAGCAGAGGTTGTCATGCGCTTTTATAGTTGGATGCACAAAATCTTAATGCAAGGGAACGTCACTTTATATTGCCACTTGTGATAGGGACCTTTATTATGCAGTCCATCGCTTTTATTGCTTCCATATCACAAGATCGTATAAAGCTTATTTTCTCCACACTAAAAGATCATACATATTTAGAGAGCAATTTTTATTGCATGCACCGATGACAACTTACTTGAAGGATCTTACTCAATCCATATGTAGGTATGGTGGACTCTCATGGCAATACTGGTTTAAGGGATGTTTGGAAGCACAATTAGTATCTCTACTTGGTGCAAAGAATTTGGCTAGCATGAGGGGGAAAGGCAAGCTCAATGTGTTGGGCGATCCATGACAATATACTTTATTTTGGATATAAGAAAACATAACCCATTACATTTTCTTCCTTGTCCAACATCAACCTTTTATCATGTCATATTTTAATGAGTGCACACAATTACAAAAGATGTCCAAGATAGTATATTTATATGTGAAATCTCTCTTCCTTCAATATTCTTTCATGAATTGTTCAAGTGACCAATACAATGTTTGTTAACCTTCAATAAATTTACCACCTCTACTTCTTATATGTGAAGTCATTACTCCCCATGGGATAAGCATATGAAACATATATAATTTCACATTTATGATATTCAATTCATTCAACCATTTACTCATAGGATATAAGTGAAGCACACGAGTAAATGACAAACTACTCCAAAAAGATATAAGTGAAGATCAATGAGTAGTTAAATAGTTATGTAGCTATGTGAAGACTCTCTCTCATTTAAGAATTTCAGATCTTGGGATATTATTCAAACAGCAAGCAAAACAAAATAAAATGACATTTCAAGGATAGTACTCATCATGTGAAGAAGCAAAAACTTAGGCTCAACCGATACTAACCGATAATTGTTGAAGAAAAAAGGTGGGATGCCTACCGGGGCATCCCCAAGCTTAGATGCTTGAGACTTCTTGAAATATTATCTTGGGATGCCTTGGGCATCCCCAAGCTTGAGCTTTTGTGTCTCCTTAATTCCTCTCATATCACGGTCTCCCCTAATCTCAAAAGCTTCATCCACACAAAACTCAACAAGGACTCGTGAGATAAGTTAGTATAAACCAATACAAAAACCTTATCACACTCAACTATAGAAAATCACTAAAATTATTATTCAACCTTGCATAATAAATGCCTCCGCATATTTAATAGTCCTATCTTCAAATAGAATCATTAAAGAAGCAAACATATGCAAACAATGCAAACATAACAGCAATCTGCCTAAACAGGACAGCCTGTAAAGAATGCAGCAAGATCCATACTTACCTAGCTCCAAAAATTATGAAAGAAAATTCCCACTGTATTAAATTTATCATAGCTTATCATGCAAAAGGTTTCAACATTTTATCACATTCTGAATTTTCTAGAGAATTTTTGCAACAGCGGTAAACTTTATGTTTACAAACAGCAACATGTACACTTGCAAAATAAGCATGGTAAAGGCTATCCTTGACATTTTTATTGAAAATAGAAATGCAAAACATTATTCTAAATAACATGAAGCAAACACTAACAAAATAAAATGGCGCTCCAAGCAAAACACATATCATGTGGTGAATAAAAATATAGCTCCAAGTAAAGTTACCGATGGATGAGGACGAAAGAGGGGATGCCTTCCGGGGCATCCCCAAGCTTTGGCTTTTGGTTATCCTTGAATATTACCTTGGGGTGCCTTGGGCATCCCCAAGCTTAGGCTCTTGCCACTCCTTATTCCATAGTCCATCGAATCTTTACCCAAAACATGAAAACTTCACAACAGAAAACTCGTAAGCTCCGTTAGCGAAAGAAAACAAAACACCACTTCAAGGTACTGTATTGAACTCATTCTTTATTTATATTGGTGTTAAACTTACTGTATTACAACTTCTCTATGGTTTATAAACTATTTTACTATCCATAGATTCATCAAAATAAGCAAACAACACACGAAAAACAGAATCAGTCAAAAACAGAACAGTCTGTAGTAATATGGTAACTAACACAAACTTCTGGAACTCCAAAAACTCTACCAAAATCGGAAGACCTAGAAAATTTGTTTAATGATCTGCTGCAATTGGAATCAGTATTTTATCACGTTCTGGTAATTTTTAACAATTGTTTTCGTGAACAGAAAGTTTCTGGAATTTTCAGCAAGATCAAATAACTATTATCCAAGAAGATCCTATAGGTTTAACTTGGCACAAACACTAATTAAAACATAAAACCACATCTAACCAGAGGCTAGATAGATTATTTATTACTAAACAGTACCAAAAAGCAAGGAACTAAAATAAAATTGGGTTGCCTCCCAACAAGCGCTATCGTTTTAACGCCCCTAGCTAGGCATGATGATTTCAATGATGCTCGTATAAAAGATAAGAATTGAAACATAAAGAGAGCATCATGAAACACATGGCAAGCACATTTAATCCTAACACACTTCTATGCATAGGGATTTTGTGAACAAACAACTTATGGGAATAATAATCAACTAGCATAGGAAGGCAAAACAAGCATAACTTCAAAACTTTAAGCACATAGAGAGGAAACTTGATATTATTGCAATTCCTACAAGCATATCTTCCTCCCTCATAATAATTTTCAGTAGCATCATGAACGAATACAACAATATAACCAGCACCTAAAACATTCTTTTCATGATCTACAAGCATAGAATTTTTATTACTCTCCACATAAGCAAATTTCTTCTCATGAATAATAGTGGGAGCAAACTCAACAAAATAACTATCATGTGAGGCATAATCCAATTGAAAATTAAAATCATGATGACAAGTTTCATGGTTATCATTATTCTTTATAGAATACATGTCATCACAATAATCATCATAGATAGCAACTTTGTTCTCATAATCAATTGGAACCTCTTCCGAAATAGTGGATTCATCACTAAATAAAGTCATGACCTATCCAAATCCACTTTTATCAATATTGTAACAAGATTTAACACCCTCCGAAATAGTGGGATCATTACTTCCTAAAGTTGACACTCTTCCAAACCCACTTTCATCAATATAATCATCATGTAGCGACCAGACCTCAAACAGTCTGTGCTGCTGTGCACCAGTGTCATCCCTGGATCAGTAATGCTGACACGCACAGTACAAATGGAGGATTTATAACAGAGTAGCAATCACACACTTATTACAACGAGTATCTCAAAAGAGAAATAAGTATGATAAATATGGCTTAAGGCCATCTAAATACGATAACAGCGGAAGACTTGGAAGATAAGTGAGTCCATCAACTCCAACGGCATCACTGAGTATAAGACCACGACCTAAGGCACCTTACTTGTCGTCTGAAAAGTCTGCAACATGAAACATTGCAGCCCGAAACGGGTCAGCACATGGAATATGCTGGCAAAATAACACATAGAGAGTAATGAACAGAATGATGCTATCACTACATGCATATTTGGCTGGTAGAAGGCTCTATGGTTACTGTTTTGCAAAAAGCCAATTTTTCCCTACTTCAAAGGAATAAATTTTATTTAACTATCATGGTGGTTGTTAAACATTGAGAATGGTTGACAGCATTCTCAATCCCAATTAAGTATCATCATTAACCCAACAAAATTAATTAAAGTAACATGATGAGATTCACAGGATAATTCAAGTACTAGATACTCAAGATGTCCATAACCGGGGACACGGCTAACCATGATTAGATTGTACACTCTGCAGAGGTTTGCGCACTTTTCCCCACAAGACTCGATCGCCTCCGCTTGATTCTCGCACTACATGATGTTTGAGAAACGGATGACCGAGACACAGTCTTTCAGAAGCGTTAGCACCTTACGATGGGTAGACCGGTACACCTACATCCCCTACATCTGCTAGTCTACCACTGTAAGAGTTCACACAACTTAATCAACTATGCTAGAGCCCATAATAGCTTGTGGCTGCACACGGAAGTTTCTAGCATGAATAATCTCATGATCCCTTTGAACCTGGGTGGCGGTCCAAAAGAAACAGGCAATCCTGGAATACCCAGGTACCTCAATCCACCCAGATGTGAGTTTTAGTTGCCACCTTAAGTTTAACCATATATTAACAATCTCACATCTGTCATGGATACACTCAAACCCAATCCACGTCTACTAGCATAGCATAGCAATATAAGCAAACGTAGAAGTAACTCCCAAGGGTTTGATAATAAAACAGGTAATAGGTACTACCTCAACTACTTCCCAATACCCACAATTTAATTAGGTCCTAATCATGCAATGTTTGAGGATTGGTCTAATGCAATAAAACCGGGTAGTAAAAGAGGTATGATCGAAGTGTTACTTGCCTTGCTGATGATCTGTGAAACTTAGAGATTCGAAGTAGCAAGCGGCGCACTTCGGGTACTCTATCACAAACAAACAAGCATACAATAAGCACTCATCAAATGCACAGGTAAAACTCAAATAAAAGATCTAACCAGAAAGTTCAACTTAAGAACTCCGGTTTGCAAAAAGAATCAAATCAAACGAAGCAACGAAAGTCAAACGGCGAAAGAAAACAAGCTTCGTTTACTAATCTGGATCTAAGTCAAATTTTACAGTAGCAAAAACTTGTTTGAGTTGGTTAAACGGAAAGAGAATTTCGAGAGAAAACTCTAGGCGCTTGAATCGCCTAAGTCCGATAAACGAGCGAAAAGATAAACCAGAACGAAAATCTGATCAAAAATCGCGATCTGGAATAATCGCGGAAAACCGACGAAAAAGAAAACTGACGAACAGTTAAACGAACGGACGTTCGTTAACAGCGACTAACCGACGAACACGTTTGTTAAAACGAACAGATCGGTGAACGTTCACTAATTAATTAAACCAAAAAAACCGATCAAAAAAATAAACCTAGGGTTTCGAAAAAAAATAAACCGAGCGGTTTAAAAAAACGGGCGGTTCGAACGGCTCGGCTAGCTCGTCGGGACGGGCTCCGGCGGGGTCGGACGGGGCTCCGGCGGGTCGGCCGAGGGGCGGCGAGGGGCGGCGGGGCT
>NC_057802.1:164751236-164753327 GCF_018294505.1 Triticum aestivum
GGCTCCGGGGCGGCGGCTCCGGCGTCGGGCTCCTCCAGCGTCGGCGGTGCGGGTCGGGGCGGGAACGGGGTGAGGGAGAGGGGCGGCGGCGGGCGGTACTTATAGGAGGGGAAGGGGGTGCCGGCTTGGGGAAGGGGCTAGGGGCGGCGGCGTGGCCGTGCGAGACTCGGGCGGCGGCGGCGCTGTCGTGCCCGAGAGGGAGACGGGGCGCGGAGCAGCTGGGCCGTCGGCTGGGCTTCGGCCCAGTCGGCGCTCGGGCGATTTTTTTTAATATTTCGCCGTACCTAAAAAAATCGTAGAAAAATAAATAAAAATCCAAAAATGCCAAAACAAATTTTCACCGTCTAATTAAAATAATCAAAACGAGATGAACATTTTCTTGGCCCAAAAATGCAGTTTTGAAAACGTGCAATTTTTCTAATGCAATGAAAATTGCAAATAAAATCCGAATAAAATCAAATATTTGATTTTAATATTTTTCCTCCAATATTTCAATTATTTTGGAGAAGTCATATTTTCTCCTCTCATTTATTTTAATATGAAATATTTTTCGGAGAGAAAAATAATTAAAACCAAAAATCCTCGTTTTATTATTTGATAAAAATCAAATATGAAAACCGGGAAAAATGCCCAACTCTCTCCGAGGGTCCTTGAGTTGCTTAGGATTTTCGAGGATTTGCCAAAATGCAATAAAATATGCTATGCAATGATGATCTAATATATAACATTCCAAATTGAAAATTTGGGATGTTACACATCATAAATAGGAGGCATACTTTCATCATAATAAATTTGCTCATCAAAACTTGGGGGACTAAACATATCATCTTCATCAAACATAGCATCCCCAAGCTTGTGGCTTTGCATATCATTAGCATCATGGGTATTCAAAGAATTCATACTAACAACATTGCAATCATTCTCATCATTCACATATTTTATGCCAAGCATTGTATGTAATTCTTCTTCTAGTACTTGAGCACAATTTTTCTTCCCATCATTTTCAGGAAAGACATTAAAAAGATGAAGCATATGAGGGAACCTTAATTCCATTTTTTTGTAGTTTTCTTTTATATACTAAACTAGTGATAAAAAAAGAAACTAAAAGATTCGATTGCAAGATCTAAAGATATACCTTCAAGCACTCACCTCCCCGGCAACAGCGCCAGAAAAGAGCTTGATGTCTACTACACAACCTTCTTCTTGTAGACGTTGTTGGGCCTCCAAGTGCAGAGGTTTGTAGGACGGTAGCAAATTTCCCTCAAGTGGATGACCTAAGGTTTATCAATCCGTGGGAGGCGTAGGATGAAGATGTTCTCTCTCAAGCAACCCTGCAACCAAATAACAAAGAGTCTCTTGTGTCCCCAACACACCCAATACAATGGTAAATTGTATAGGTGCACTAGTTCGGCCAAGAGATGGTGATACAAGTGCAATATGGACGGTAGATATAGGTTTTTGTAATCTGAAAATATAAAAACAGCAAGGTAACTAATGATAAAAGTGAGCACAAACGGTATTGCAATGCTAGGAAACAAGGCATAAGGTTCATACTTTCACTAGTGCAAGTTCTCTCAACAATAATAACATAATTGGATGTAACATCCCAAATTTTCAATTTGGAATGTTATACATTAGATCATCTTTGCATATCATATTTTCTTGCTTTTTGGTTTGATCCTAGAAATTCTACGCTACTCAAGGACCCACGGAGAGAGTTGGGGATTTCGTTATTTTCATATTTGAGTTTTTCTCAAATTTTGAAAAGAGGATCGTTTGATTTTAATTATTTTCTCTTCGAATATTTCTTTCATAAAAATAAAAGAGAGAGGATAAAATGACTTCCTCAAAATAAAGAAATATTGGAGATTTAATATTACAATCAAATAAGAATTTTATTCGGAGCTTTATCGCTATTTTATTTGAATTAGGAAAAATATGTGTTTTTCAAAATTGCACTAGAGTCCCAAATAAATGTTCACCTTATCCGGTAGATTTTTAGAGGACGGGGAAAATTTATTTCAGGATTTTTGGAGTCTGTTTATTATTCCTTTTATTCATTTTTCTACGCGGAATAATTTAAAAAAGAAG
>NC_057802.1:164753952-164762036 GCF_018294505.1 Triticum aestivum
GCCGCCGGAGCCGCCGCCCACCGCCGTCGCCCGCCGCCGCTGCCGTCTTGCCGGACTTCGCCGGAGGTAGCCGCCGCCGCCTCGGTTTTCGCGAGAAAACCGATTGGTTTTTTTTGAAACCCTAGATGCGTTTTTTTATTTAGACCGGTTTTTTCGGTTTAGTTATTTAGCGAACGCCCGTTCGTTAGTTAGTTTTACCGAACGGTTTTCACCGTTTAGCCGCAGACAGCGAACGTTCGTTCGTTAGCCTGTTCGTCAGTTTTTCTTTTTCTCGGATTTTCCGCGATTATTTTCGATCGCGATTTCTGATCCGATTTTCGTTTTAGTTTATCTTTTTGCTCGTTTATCGGAATCAGGCGATTCAAGCACCTAGGGTTTCGTCTCGAAGCCCTCTTTCTTTTTAATCAACTTAAACAAGTTTTTGCTACTGTAAAATTTGACTTTAGTACAAAATAGTAAACGGAGCTTGTTTCTTTCGCAGTTTGAGTTTTGTTGCTTCGTTTGATTTGATTCTTTTTGCAAACTGGAGTTCTTAAGTTGAACTTTCTGGTTAGATCTCTTATTTGAGTTTTACTCGTCCCCTTGCTTGATTGCTTATTGTATGCTTGTTTGTTTGCGATAGAGTACCCGGAGTGCGAAGCGTGCTACTACGAGTCTCTAGGTTTCACGGATCATCAGCAAGGCAAGTAACACTTTGATCATACCTCTTTACTACCCAGTTTTATTGCATTAGATCAATCCTCAAACAATTGCATGGTTAGGATCTGAGCTAAATTGTGGGTTTGGAAGTAGATGAGGTAGTACCTATTCACATGTTTATTATCAAACCTATGGGAGTTACTTCTACGTTGCCTATATTGCTATGCTATGCTCGTAGACGTGGTTTGGGTTTGAGTGTATTCATGACAGATGTGAGATTGTTACTTAATGGTTCAACTTAAGGTGGCAACTTTATAACACATCTGGGTGGATTGAGGCACCTGGGGAACCCAGTGTTGTCTGTTTTTTTTTGGAAATCCCGGGGTACCGTGTGATTCTCCTATGGACTGCCACCCGGGATCAAAGGGATCATAAGATTATTCATGCTAGAAACTTCCGTGTGCAGCCACATGCCATTATGGGCTCTGGCATAGTTGAGTAAGTTGTGGGAAACCTTTCCATGATGGGCTAGCAGATGTAGGGGATTGTAGGTGTACAGGCCTATCTATCGGTTAAGGGGACCTCTTCGGAAAGACTGTGTCTCGGTCATCCATTTCTCAAACATTATGTAGTGCGAGAAATCCAATGGAGGAGATCGAGTCTTGTGGGGAAAAGTGCGCAAACCTCTGCAGAGTGTACAAACTAATCATGGTTAGCCGTGTCCCCGGTTATGGACATCTTGAGTATCTAGTTCTTGGATTATCATGTGAATCTCCTCACTCTTAATATAATTTGATTGGGTGTAATGATGATGCTTAATTGGGATTGAGTTGGGTGAACCTTCTCAATGTTTAACAACTACCATGATAGTTAAATAAAATGTATTCCTTTGTTGTAGGGAAAAATTGGCTTTTCGCAAAACATATTAACCATACAGCCTCCACCAGCCATATATGAATGTAGTGATAGCATTATTCTGTTCATTACTCTCTTGTGTCACATTGCCAGCATATTCCATGTGCTGACCCGTTGTCGGGCTGCAACGTATCATGTTGCAGACTTTTCAGACGACGAGTAAGGAGCCTTAGGTCATGGTCTTTCACTCACTGATGCCGTTGGAGTTGATGGACTCACTTTATCTTCCAAGCCTTCCGCTGTTATCGTATTAGATGGCCTTAAGCCACATTTATTGTAATAAGTTCTCTTTTGAGACATTCAATGTAATAAGTGCGTGATTACTACTCTGTTATAAATCCTTCATGTACTGTGCGTGTCAGCATTACCGATCCAGGGATGACACTGATGCACAGAGATCAGACTGTTTGAGGTCTGCTCGCTACAAGATGGTATCAGAGCACACGCTAACTGTAGGACACGACCACTAAGCTAAAGCCCTAGATCACTACTCTCTTCTCATTTCTGACTCCTCTCCATTTTCTACTCTTTAGGATGGCGGATGCAAGGACCAAGTTCACGCAACCGGATGAAGACACACCTTTTGGACGCCACTTGTAGGAAGTCACTAGGTACCTGAACATCGGAATACCAAGTTTCACCGGGACTTACAATGCCACTTTACTAGAAGAGGAGCGCTGGATGATTCAAGTTCAAGTTCCAGGAAGGACATTCACGCCAGTCACTGAGCCCATAGAGTTTTCCTTTGATGCACCAACCTGGAGTCTAGGAAAGAGTATGGCAGCCCACATCACCATGGGATGCATTGGAGAAGTTTACCACAAGGATCTCAAGGATACTATCTACCAGATTTGTGGGCGCCGAGATGAGCAATGGGAGATGATCAGCACCAGGAAGGATAGATCAATTGCAGCTTTCATCCAGGAGTTAAACCAGCACATTTGACGCCAGGAGAACCAGATGTGTGCAGGCATGACAGATTTGAAGAAGGCGATGACAAGGATCACGGAGCTGGAGGAAGAACTCAAGGCTACACGCGGAGATTATGAGGAGGAAATCATCGTACTAGTGGAGAAGAATGACGACCTGACAACGAAGATCGGAGTATTCATGGGAGATCCCGCGCCAGGAGGAGAAGATGACGGTTCCACTTGCCCGGAGAATTACATCATCATCGACGACACCGACTCGGACCCTGACGATAGCGATGATGACTATGTTGATGAAGCTGGAGCGGATATCATGGAGTCTTCGACCGATCAATTTTTCTAGTCGACCACCATATCAGTAGTAGTATTCCACCATGTATATAGTATAGTCCGAGCACTTTTGTAACAATAGTTCTAGACCGATTGTATGCCCTTGCTTGATTGATTGAGTGATATGTTTGTGTTTGTCTCATGTGCATATGGGTAGTGTTTTCCCCCTAGACCTCATTCTATTCTGTTTTCTCCCCTTTTCTAAACCCAGCAGATGCCTCCGAGACGCGACAATGGATTTGCTTTCCCACTGGAGCTCACTCAGTTGATCCAGCAGCAGAATGCATTGATGCAGATACTAGTCCAGAATCAGAATCAGGGGAACAACAACAACAACAACAATCCACCACCACCTGTTGATCACTTAGCCCGTTTTCTAAGGATGAATCCGCCAGTGTTCTCCAGTAGCACCGAGCCGATAGTTGCAGATGATTGGCTCCGCAAGATTGAAAGGGAGTTGACCACTGCAGGATGCACAGATGCGGAGAGAGTGCGTTTTGCCACACATCAGCTTGATGGACCCGCAGCATCATGGTGGGAGAATTTCACAGCCACATACCCCATCGACACTGTTACATGGGACCAGTTCCAGCAGGCTTTTCGCACTGCCCATGTATCAACAGGAGCTATGGCCATGAAGAAGCGGGAGTTTCGCAACTTACGCCAAGGAGGACGCACCGTTGGCCAGTATGTGGATGACTTTAGTAAGCTAGCATGTTATGCCCCAGATGACGTCGCTACAGATGCAGCTAAGCAGGAGAAGTTTCTGGAAGGACTGAATGATGAGCTGAGCATGCAGTTGATGGTGGCAAATTTCAATAACTACCAGGAGTTGGTAGATAGAGCCCTCATGGTTGAAGGGAAGCGACAGCAGATTGACAACCGCAAGAGGAAGTATGGACAAGGGAAGTATAATTCTGGAGCTCAGCAGAGACCCCGTTTTACCCCGAACTCGGGAGGACCCCTTCAGCATAACCATGGAGGTCACAACCACACTGGAGGGAGTTCACATAATCATAGTGGCTCCAAGAACGGGAATGGTAATGGAGGAAGCAACGGACAGAACCGTTCCAACCCGGCAACACCCGCCAAGAAAGACCTAAGCCACGTTACTTGCTACAAGTTCCAGAATACCGGACATTACGCCAATGAATGTCCTGAAGCTAAGAATGGAAACGGCAATGGAAGCTCTGGGAAGAAGCCCAACCCTTTCAACAGGGGACAAGTGAACCACGTTAACGTGGAGGAGGTTGAAGCCCAACCAGATGCAGTAATAGGTATGTTTTTGGTTAAGTCCTTTACTGCAGTCGTTCTTTTTGATACTGGTGCATCGCATTCATACATATCAAGGGGATTTGTGGATAAGTATAAACTGCCCACCAAAGTTCTTAGTACACCTATGTTAGTGAGCTCGCCAGGAGCAGAGTATATGGCAAGCCAAGGATGTTTTCAGATGCCATTGACCATAGGTAGGCATGTTTTCCCCTCAGATATGATAATTTTGGAATCGCAAGGTTTTTATGTGATTCTGGGTATGGATTGGCTATCGATGTATGGAGGAAACATCGATTGCGCTAGTAAGACGATTTTTCTCACCACCCCAGAAGGAAGAAGGATCAAGTATTTATCCCGGCATGTGCCGAATAGGACTCAAGTAAATTCCTTATCAGGAGTTGTACAGGAGGAAGTACCAGTGGTGAAGGACTTCCCGGATGTATTTCCAGAAGAGTTGCCAGGCATGCCACCGGATAGAGACATTGAGTTTTTGATTGAGCTTTTGCCAGGCACGGGGCCAATATCTAAGAGACCGTACAGAATGCCCGCAAAGGATTTGGAGGAAATTAAGAAGCAGATTAAGGAGTTACTGGATAAAGCTCATATTCGCCCAAGTTCGTCACCTTGGGGATCACCAGTGCTTCTAGTGGAGAAGGATGGATCGTTAAGGATGGTTGTTGATTATCGAGGATTGAATGAGGTGACGATCAAGAACAAGTACCCACTGCCGATGATCAATGATTTGTTCGACCAGCTACAAGGAGCTAAGGTGTTTTCCAAGATCGATCTGCGATCAGGGTACCACCAGCTGAAGATTCGAGAGTAGGATATACCTAAGACAGCTTTTACCACGAGGTATGGGCTATATGAGTATACCGTTATGTCATTTGGCCTGACTAATGCACCTGCCTATTTTATGAACATGATGAACAAGGTGTTTATGGAGTTTTTGGATAAGTTCATTATGGTGTTCATTGATGATATTCTTGTCTACTCGAAGAATGAAGAAGAGCATAAAGAGCATTTCCGTTTAGTACTTGGGAAGCTCAGAGAACATCAGCTATACGCCAAGTTCAGCAAGTGTGAGTTTTGGTTGAAGGAAGTTGGATTCCTTGGACATGTTATATTCGGAGAAGGAATAGCGGTAGACCCCACCAAAGTTGTCACGGTGACAAATTGGGAAGCACCCACGTCAGTTGGAGAGATCTGGAGTTTTCTTGGACTCGCAGGATACTACCGGAGGTTCATTGAAAATTTCTCGAAGATTGCAAAGCCTATGACGGAGTTGTTAAAGAAGGACACCAAGTTCAAATGGACTGAGGAATGTGAGGCCAGTTTTCAGAAGTTGAAGAAATGCTTGGTTACATCACCAGTGTTGATTGTGCCAGATCAACGCAAGGATTATGAAGTGTATTGCGACGCTTCTCGTCGAGGACTTGGAGCCGTGCTTATGTAGGAGGGAAGAGTTGTTTCATATGCCTCACGACAGCTTAAACCCCCTGAGTTAAGTTATGCTACACATGATTTAGAGTTAGCAGCCGTAGTGCATGCGTTGAAGACTTGGAGATATTTTCTCATCGGAAACCACTGTGAGGTATACACGGATCACAAGAGTTTGAAGTATATCTTCATGCAGAAAGAGTTGAATCTCAGGCAGAGGAGATGGTTGGAGCTCATTAAGGATTATGATATGAGATTGCATTATCAACCCGGAAAGTCTAACGTAGTAGCCGATGCGTTGAGCCGCAAGAGTCATGTCAATACACTCATGACCGGAGAATTACCCAAGGAGTTAGCAGAGGATCTTCGCGAGCTATGTTTGGAAATAGTTCCGAGAGGCTATGTAGCAGCTTTTGAGATTCAATCTACTTTGATGGATAAGATCAGAGAAGCTCAGAAGATGGACAAGGAGATTGCCGAGATAAAGGAAAGGATGAGCAAAGGAAAGGCTAATGGTTTTCGTGAGGATGAGCACGATACCTTATGGTTTGAGGACCGCGTATATGTGCCAAATGATCAGGAGATCAAGAAGTTGATTCTGCAAGAGGCCCATGATTCGCCGTATTCGATTCACCCAGGAAATACCAAGATGTATCTGGATTTGAAGGATAGTTTCTGGTGGACCAGAATGAAGAAGGATATTGCGGAGTATGTAGCAGTTTGTGATGTATGTCACAGAGTGAAGGCAGAACATCAGAAGCCAGCAGGATTGCTACAGCCATTGCCGATACCCGAATGGAAGTGGGATAAACTAGGCATGGATTTTATCACGGGATTGCCCAGGACTCGTTCAGGCTATGACTCGATATGGGTTGTAGTCGATCGTTTGACAAAAGTAGCTCATTTCATCCCAGTGAAGACCACTTACACCAGTGCTAAGTTGGCAAAGATATATATGACCAGGATCGTATGTTTGCATGGAGTTCCGAGGACCATTGTATCAGATAGAGGAACCCAGTTTACCTCAAAGTTTTGGAATCAGTTGCGTGAAACTTTGGTAACCAGGCTAGAGTTCAGTACAACTTTTCACCCGCAGACAGATGGACAGACTGAGAGAGTCAATCAGATTCTGGAGGACATGTTGAGAGCTTGTGCGCTAGACTATGGATCTAGTTGGGACGACAATTTTCCTTATGCAGAGTTCTCTTACAACAACAGCTACCAAGCAAGTTTGAAGATGGCCCTTGTCGAAGCATTGTACGGAAGGAGGTGCAGAACATCGTTGTTGTGGGATGAAGTTGAAGACCGACAGTTGTTTGGACCAGATTTAATTAAAGAGTCTGAAGAGAAGGTTAAGCCGATTCGCGATAGACTCAAGGTAGCCCAGTCCAGGCAGAAGAGTTATGCAGATTCTAAACGCAAGGAGTCAGTTTACGAAGTCGGAGACAGAGTGTATCTTCATGTATCCCCACTTCGAGGAGTGAAGCGCTTTGGAGTTAAGGGAAAGTTAGCACCACGTTTTGTGGGACCATACCAAGTTTTCGAACGTATGGGAGAAGTTGCTTACAAGTTGGAATTACCTGAAGGATTGTCAGGAGTTCATGATGTGTTCCATGTTTCTCAGTTGAAGAAGTGCCGCGTAGAGATGGCTGATATCCCTCTGAGAGATACAGTGCCACTGGAAGCGATACAGTTGGATAGCGATTTGACCTACGAGGAGAAGCCAGTCAAGATTCTCGAGTTTGCCAGCCGAGTTACACGCAGCAAGGTTATCAAGTTTTGCAAGGTTCAGTGGAGTCACCATACCGAAGATGAAGCCACCTGGGGACGCGAGGAAGACCTACGGAAGGATCACCCATACCTATTTTCTAGCCAACCCGAACCTCGAGGGCGAGATTCATCTGAAGGGGGCTAGGTTTGTAACATCCCAAATTTTCAATTTGGAATGTTATACATTAGATCATCTTTGCATATCATATTTTATTGCTTTTTGGTTTGATCCTAGAAATTCTACGCAACTCAAGGACCCACGGAGAGAGTTGGGGATTCCGTTATTTTCATATTTGAGTTTTTCTCAAATTTTGAAAAGAGGATCGTTTGATTTTAATTATTTTCTCTTCGAATATTTCTTTCATAAAAATAAAAGAGAGAGGATAAAATGACTTCCTCAAAATAAAGAAATATTGGAGATTTAATATTAAAATCAAATAAGAATTTTATTCGGAGTTTTATCGCTATTTTATTTGAATTAGGAAAAATATGCGTTTTTCAAAATTGCATTAGAGTCCCAAATAAATGTTCACCTTGTCCGGTAGATTTTTAGAGGACAGGGAAATTTTATCTCAGGATTTTTGGAGTTCGTTCAGTATTTCTTTTATTTGTTTTGCTGCGTGGAATAATTTAAAAAAGAAGAAGAAGAAGAGGAACCGACTTTGGGCCGTATCCGCCCGGGACTCCACCCAGGGGAGGCTTTATAAGCCGCCGAGGCGAGCCCCGCAGCCCATCAGCCCGCCGCCGCCAAAACCGTAGCTGCCGCCCGCGCCAGCCCGCCGCCGC
>NC_057802.1:164762485-164772668 GCF_018294505.1 Triticum aestivum
CGCCGGAGCCGCCACCCGCCGCCGGAGCCGGCCGACGCCGCCGCCGTCTCGCCGGACTTCGCCGGAGGTAGCCGCCGCCGCCTCGGTTTTCGCGAGAAACCGATTGGTTTTTTTCCAAACCCTAGATGCGTTTTTTTATTTAGACCGTTCTTTTGGTTTAGTTATTTAGCGAACGCCCGTTCGTTAGTTCGTTTTAACGAACGGTTTTCACCGTTTAGCCGCAGACAGCGAACGTTCGTTCGTTAGCCTGTTCGTCTGTTTTTCTTTTTCTCGAATTTTCCGCGATTATTTTCGATCGCGATTTCTGATCCGATTTTCGTTTTAGTTTATCTTTTCGCTCGGTTATCGGAATCAGGCGATTCAAGCGCCTAGAGTTTCGTCTCGAAGCCCTCTTTCTGTTTAACCAACTTAAACAAGTTTTTGCTACTGTAAAATTTGACTTCAGTCCAGAATAGTAAACGAAGCTTGTTTCTTTCGCAGTTTGAGTTTTGTTGCTTCGTTTGATTTGATTCTTTTTGCAAACCGGAGTTCTTAAGTTGAACTTTCTGGTTAGATCTCTTATTTGAGTTTTACCCATGCCCCTTTCTTGATTTCTTATTGTATGTTTGTTTGTTTGCGATAGAGTACCCGGAGTGCGAAGCGTGCTACTACGAGTCTCTAGGTTTCATGGATCATTAGCAAGGCAAGTAACACTTTGATCATACCTCTTTACTACCCAGTTTTATTGCATTAGATCAATCCTCAAACAATTGCATGGTTAGGATCTGAGCTAAATTGTGGGTTTGGAAGTAGATGAGGTAGTACCTATTCACATGTTTATTATCAAACCTATGGGAGTTACTTCTACGTTGCTTATATTGCTATGCTATGCTCGTAGACGTGGTTTGGGTTTGAGTGTATTCATGACAGATGTGAGATTGTTACTTAATGGTTCAACTTAAGGTGGCAACTTTAAAACACATCTGGGTGGATTGAGGCACCTGGGGAACCCAGTGTTGTCTGTTTTTTTTTGGAAATCCCGGGGTACCGTGTGATTCTCTTATGGACTGCCACCCAGGCTCAAAGGGATCATAAGATTATTCATGCTAGAAACTTCCGTGTGCAGCCACATGCCATTATGGGCTCTGGCATAGTTGAGTAAGTTGTGGGAAACCTTTCCATGATGGGCTAGCAGATGTAGGGGATTGTAGGTGTACATGCCTATCTATCGGTTAAGGGGACCTCTTCGGAAAGACTGTGTCTCGGTCATCCGTTTCTCAAACATTATGTAGTGCGAGAAATCCAACGGAGGAGATCGAGTCTTGTGGGGAAAAGTGCGCAAACCTCTGCAGAGTGTACAAACTAATCATGGTTAGCCGTGTCCCCGGTTATGGACATCTTGAGTATCTAGTTCTTGGATTATCATGTGGATCTCATCACTCTTAATATAATTTGATTGGGTGTAATGATGATGCTTAAATGGGATTGAGTTGGGTGAACCTTCTCAATGTTTAACAACTACCATGATAGTTAAATAAAATGTATTCCTTTGTTGTAGGGAAAATTTGGCTTTTCGCAAAACATATTAACCATACAACCTCCACCAGCCATATATGCATGTAGTGATAGCATTATTTTGTTCATTACTCTCTTGTGTTACCTTGCCAGCATATTCCATGTGCTGACCCGTTTTCGGGATGCAACGTATCATGTTGCAGACTTTTCAGACGACGAGTACGGAGCCTTAGGTCGTCGTCTTTCACTCAGTGATGTCGTTGGAGTTGATGGACTCACTTTATCTTCCAAGCCTTCTGCTGTTATCGTATTAGATGGCCTTAAGCCATATTTATTGTAATAAGTTCTATTTTGAGACATTCGATGTAATAAGTGTGTGATTGCTACTCTGTTATAAATCCTTCAATTACTATGCGTGTGAGCATTACCGGTCCAGGGATGACACTGATGCACAGAGATCAGACTGTTTGAGGTCTGGTCGCTACATTGGATCATATAACTATCCCTCAACATGCAACAAAGAGTCACTCCAAAGACACTAATAGCGGAGAACAAACGAATTTATGGTTGGGTACGAAACCACCTCAAAGTTATTCGTTCAGATCGATCTGTTCAAGAGTTCGTACTAGAATAACACCTTAAGACACATATCAACCAAAACCCTAATGTCACCTAGATACTCCAATGTCACCTCAAGTATCCGTGGGTATGATCATACGATATGCATCACACAATCTCAGATTCATCTATTCAACCAACACAAAGTACTTCCAAGAGTGCCCCAAAGTTTCTACCGGAGAGTCAAGACGAAAACGTGTGCCAACCCCTATGCATAAGTTCACGACCTCACGGAACTCGCAAGTTGATCACCAAAACATACATCAAGTGGATCACATGATATCCCATTGTCACCACAGATACGCACGGCAAGACATACATCAAGTGTTCTCAAATCCTTAAAGACTCAATCCGATAAGATAACTTCAAAGGGAAAACTCAATCCATTACAAGAGAGTAGAGGGGGAGAAACATCATAAGATCCAACTATAATAGCAAAGCTCGCGATACATCAAGATCGTATCACCTCAAGAACACGAGAGAGAGAGAGATCAAACACATAGCTACTGGTACATACCCTCAGCCCTGAGGGTGAACTACTCCCTCCTCATCATGGAGAGCGCCGGGATGATGAAGATGGCCACCGGTGAGGGATCCCCCCTCCGACAGGGTGCCGGAACAGGGTCCCGATTGGTTTTTGGTGGCTACAGAGGCTTGCGGCGGTGGAACTCCCGATCTATTCTGTTCTCCGATGGTTTTAGGGTATATGGATATATAGGCAACAGAAGTCGGTCAGGGGAGCCACGAGGGGCCCATGAGGGTGGAGGGCGCGCCCAGGGTGGGTGGGCGCACCCCTGCCTCATGCCTTCCTCGTTGCTTCCCTTACGTACACTCCAAGTCTTCTGGATTGCTTCCGTTCCAAAAATAACTCTCCCGAAGGTTTCATTCCGTTTGGACACCGTTTGATATTCCTTTTCTGCGAAACACTGAAACAAGGGAAAAAAACAGAAACTGGCACTGGGCTCTGGGTTAATAGGTTACTCCCAAAAATAATATAAAAGTGCATAGTAAAGCCCATTAAACATCCAAGATGGATAATATAATAGCATGAATACTTCATAAATTATAGATACGTTGGAGACGTATCAGTAGGTTGCTAGTAGTGTTGATTACTCCTTGTAGTTGATGCTAGTTGGTTTATTTGGTGGAAGATCATATGTTCAGATCCTTTATGCATATTAATACTTCTCTGATTATGAACATGAATATGCTTTGTGAGTAGTTACGTTTGTTCCTGAGGACATGGGAGAAGTCTTGCTATTAGTAGTCATGTGAATTTGGTATTCGTTCGTTGTTTTGATGAGATGTATGTTGTCTCTCCTCTAGTGGTGTTATGTGAACGTCGACTACATGACACTTCACCATTATTTGGGCCTAGAGGAAGGCATTGGGAAGTAATAAGTAGATGATGGGTTGCTAGAGTGACAGAAACTTAAACCCTAGTTTATGCGTTGCTTCGTAAGGGGCTGATTTGGATCCATATGTTTCGTGCAATGGTTAGGTTTACCTTAATACTTCTTTTGTAGTTATGGATGCTTGCAATAGGGGTTAATCATAAGTGGGATGCTTGTCCAAGTAAGGACAGCACCCAAGCACCGGTCCACCCACATATCAAATTATCAAAGTACCGAACGTGAATCATATGAACGTGATGAAAACTAGCTTGACGATAATTCCCATGTGTCCTCGGGAGCGCTTTCCTCTATATAAGAAATTGTCCAGGCTTGTCCTTTGCTACAAAAAGGATTGGGCCATCTTGCTGCACTTTATTTACTTTTGTTACTTGTTGCTCGTTACAAATTATCTTATCACAACACTATCTGTTACCTATTATTTCAGTGCTTGCAGAGAATACCTTGCTGAAAACCGCTTATCATTTCCTTCTGCTCCTCGTTGGGTTCGACACTCTTACTTATCAAAAGGACTACGATAGATCCCCTATACTTGTGGTTCATCATGGCGTTGCAGTCGTCCCCGGCAAGGCGCTTGCCGGGGGTCTTGTGGATCTCCTCGGCTAGGATCCCGCTGAGGGTCGCCGTCTTCTGGTTCTTATCTGGTCTTGTGAGTTTATGATCTTGACAAAGATCTGCATGCCACCACGGAGGTGCCTCCCGAGCCCTAGTTCCAATACAGTTGGCTGGGTTGGAACCCATGGGCTCAAGGGTGGCTCACTCTATTGGTGTTGGGCAAGCCGCCTCGGCAAGGCTCTTGCCGGGGCCGCGGAGGCCGCCCCGGCAAGGGCCTTGCCGGGGGACTCCACCTTGTCCCTTTGTTGTCTTGTGTTCCTGGTCTTGACATTGCCTTGGCCGTCTTGTGCTTTGGATTCTTCCCGGTTTCCCTCCTTTGCCCTGCTAAGTGTGGCCGTGGGCGCGGCTCTGACTGTCCGTGCACAAGTAAAGGGGTACAAAGGAGTGCCCCTACTTTAGTACACCGACAGGAGCCCTCGGGCCTGGGCCACACATAAGCGCGAGACGTTGTTGGGCCAGGCCCAGAACGATGCGCGGGCAGTCGGGGCGGGATTTTACCGCAGTAACTTTTTTCGCCCGCTGCGCTTCCCCATGACCTGCGCGCGACGTGGGGGTCATGCGTGGGGCGGTTTCCGCATGCATGTGTCACATCATGGTAAAGAGGCGGCTCGCGCCTTCCCCATAAAAATAGGGAGGCGTGGAGGCGGGGCTCATTTACTGGGTCGATTCGGATCGCGGTCTTCAAGGCGCCCGACCCCCCCCCCCCACGATCATGGGGCGGGGAACGGTCGCCTCACCCGTCTCCTCGATTCTGCTCGCTCGCCACGCGTCCTCCATTTAGGGGGCAGGTGGTGGAGGCGGGAAACCGGGCCGTTGCTGATTGGGGCAGTGGGTCGGTCCTGATTCCCTGCGCCTCTGACGACTGGATTGGCCGAGTGGGGCGGCCGAGTCTCGACCCTGCCTCTTTATAAGGAGGGGGAGGGGACGTCACCCCACATTGTCCCAGCATCCATCTTCTTCCACCTCTACTCCTTCCTTCCACCCGCCATGGCGAGAGGAGGTGCTGGGCCTTCGACGATGGAGGCGAGGGTCGCTGCTCGTCAGCGTGTCCCTCCTTCCCATGAGCCCGCGGCGGTGGAGCCGACCGCGAGAGGAAGGGGGAGGGGGCGTGGCCGAGGTCCCCGTGGCGGTCGGGGGAGAGGGGGACGAGGCGGTGCGATAGCGGTGCCTCCGCCAGCGGTGCCTCCCGCGACGGAGGGCCACGTCGGGGACCAGCCCCGCGAGTTCTTCATGAGGCTGCGCCGGCCACCGCGCCGTCGTCTCCGTCTCCCCACTCCCTTCACTCGGGAAATGGAGCTCGATCCGCCCCAAACCCTTAGATTGCACATGAGGGGCTGCGGGACCGGCGGCACGCGGGTCGATGTTGACTTCCCCACTCCTCATGTTATGTACCTCCGTCGCGGATGGAAGACATTTGCTTGCATCCATAGCCTGACGGTGGGGTTCGTCCTCTACTTCAAGTTAATGGAGGGCAGCCTGCTCTCCGTCAAGGTCTTTGGAGATATTGGAACTCGCCTAAAGTGCTGTGTGGAGAGCTCCTCAGACGATGAAGATTCCTCCTCAAGCGGGAGTGACGAGGAGGACAGCAACAACGACGACGAGGGAGTCGAGCGGCAGGATGCCGACTCCGACTTCGACTGACCGCGTCGCTCCTTCCTCGGCCACGCGCCTCCCCGAGGGTCTTCCTCGCCAAGCTCTCCATCGGGGCGCTCCCCATCGTCTCCTTGGGCGGCTAGCGTAGGAGGGCCGGAGAAGGCGAAGAAGGCGGGTGGCGGCCGTCAAGTCGGAGTACGCGGGCACCGACGCCTTCGTTGCATATTGCCGGCCCGCTGCCTCATCTTCCAGCTCCTTTCCCGGCACCAAGATGTTCTCTTGGTGCCTTCTGCTCCTCGCACCTCGCCTAGGCGCCCCTTTTGCCCTCCTGCTGTCTTGTTCCACCTTCTGAGGAGAGGGACAAGAAAGGGATTACGGGCACCTTATCTCTTTTTAGTTTGTAAGCCTGCGAGCACTTGTTAATTTTAAGACTTGTAACCCCCCTTGCTCATGTTTTTAATTCCGTATGAATTGTACCTGTATGGGATGTTTTTAATGAAAAAGGATGTTTGTCGGGTTCTTTGTGCGTGAGCGAGGCCCATGCCAAGGACGAATCCTTGTTATTTTTAAGATAAACATTGTTGCCCGGCAACAGGCCTTGTCGTCTCCCCACTCCAGTCGACCATTCTCGCACTCTTGGCGGAGACAGGGGCGAAGTAGAGTTAGGCCCCTCATTCATCTCCTCGCCACCGCGACTACTACCAAATTCTGACCCAGGAGGTGGCTCTTGGGTACAGGAAAGGGGGAGCACGGTGGTTTTAAGAACATAAACAAGGTTTCACATGTCCCAGTTCTATACGGAAACGCATAACAAGGGGATGAAAGACTTATCTGAATCCGCAGCCCCCGACAACCTTGGCTTGCCGTGGTTGGATCCTTGTGTCTTCAGCCCCTAGCAGTCTTGGCTTGCCGGGGCCGGAGCGCCGGTCCGTTCCCTTTCTCCCAAGCGGCTCGGCAGAAGTGTCCATATGCCCTGCGAACCAAAGAGAACAGAAGGACGCACACTCGACCTCTAGGCTAGGGGTTAGTCACCACTAAGCATCGACCCTAACCGAGGGAGAGACTTAACCTAGCATGCATGCTAAAACTTGGGGCGCCAGCGCTTCATTTATTTATGCTCAGGGTCTGCGCCTGGCTTTGTACACAGGGTTACATGCCTCGTCGGCAAAGCTTGTACAAAAGGTGGCTTGCCGGGAGGCCCGGCAAGCCGCGCCTTATGGGTAGAATTTGTGAAGATGTTCGATGTTCCAGGAGTTGCTCACTGGGACAGCATCTTCGGTCTCCAGGCAGACTGCGCCGAGCCTGGTGACTCGTATTACCCGATAAGGGCCTTCCCACTTTGGCGTCAACTTGTTTGAATTCTTGGCCTACTGAACGCGCCAAAGAACAAGGTCGCCTTCCTCAAAGCTTCGGGCATGAACCTTGCGGCTATGGTAGCGGCGCAAGGCTTGCTGGTAGCGTGCTGCTCTCACAGCCGCCCGAAGACGATCTTCCTCAAGGAGCATTGCGTCATCTTGCCGCAATTGCTCTTGCTCAAGCTTGTCATAAGCGAGCACTCGAGGTGACCCGTATGTGAGTTCCGTGGGGAGAACTGCCTCTGCCCCGTAAACCAGGGCAAAGGGTGTCTGGCCGGTGGCTCGATTTGGCGTCGTCCTGATCGACCAAAGAACCGCCGACAACTCATCAATCCAGCACCTTCCGCTCTTGTGCAGCCTGTCAAAAGTCTTCGTTCTCAGGCCTCGCAACACTTCAGCATTTGCCCTCTCCGCCTGGCCGTTGCTCCGTGGGTGTGCCACGGAAGCAAAACAGACCTTGCTGTCGAGGTCTTGGATGTATTGCATGAAGGTGTGGATTGTGAACTGCGTGCCGTTGTCGGTGATGACTCTGTTTGGTACACCAAAACGGCAGACTAGCCCCTTGAAGAACTTGACGGCTGACTGTGTTGTAACCTTCCTCACTGCCTCCACCTCCGGCCACTTTGTGAACTTGTCAATTGCAACGTACAAGTACTCAAAGCCCCCGACAGCGCGAGGGAAAGGGCCTAGTATGTCGAGCCCCCAGACCGAAAACGGCCAAGAGAGAGGGATTGTTTGAAGGGCTTGAGCTGGTTGATGAAGCTTCTTCGAATGGAACTAGCACGCTTCACACCTGGTTACTAGTGTCGTCGCATCCTGGAGGGCGGTGGGCCAGAAGAAGCCTTGCCGGAATGCCCTGCTGGCAAGGGCCCTCGACCCTATGTGGGAGCCACATATGCCTCCATGTATGTCTGCCAACAGCTCCAGTCCTTCCTCCCGGGGGATGCACTTCAATTTCACACCGTTCGGTCTTTTCTGTACAGGACGTCATCGACGAACTGGTACAAGGCAGACCGACGGGCTACTTTTTCGCTTCTTCCTGCTCCTCAGGAAGTTCCCCTGACTGGAGGAAACGGACGGTATGCTGTGCACATGCCGGAGCCTGGGGCTCGACGGCAAGGACCAAAGGCATCTCTTCTGCCATGGGGGCAGCCGTCTCTACGGCCAGGGCTTGGCGCCCTGCCGGAGCTAGCCGCCCCTCGGCAGGCTCAGAATCTGCGGCAACACCCTTGCCGGTGGCCCCTGGGGGCTCGGCGGGAAAGTACTTGCCGGGCCTGATTTCCTCCGCTTGTTCTACTCCGTTGATGGTTCGACGGATGGTTGAGTTAACCGAAGCAAAAAGGTACCTGGTTCCACAGGTAGCTTGAATGCAGCGCGCTTTGACAGGTAGTCAGCGATGTCGTTCTCCGCTCGGGGAACGTGCTCCGCTTGTATACTGTCGAAGCGCTCCTCCAGCTTCCTCACCTCATCTACGTAGGCCTCCATCAACGGACTCTGATAATCTTTGTTGACTTGTCTGACGACAAGCTGTGAATCACCCCTGACGATGAGCTTCTTCACCCCGAGGTCTGCCGCGATCCTGAGACCGGCAAGCAGCCCCTCGTACTCAGCAGTGTTGTTTGTGGACATCTCCCTGGGAAAGTGCATCTGGATCACATACTTGAGGTGCTCTCCGGTGGGTGCGACAAGCAGCACACCGGCACCGGCGCCTTGCAGCGAGAAAGCCCCATCAAAGTGCATGATCCAGTCGCGGCCTGCTTCCTTGCCGGGGAGAGCGGTCTCCTAGATTTCTTCATCGGGCGTTGAGGTCTATTCTGCAATGAACTCCGCCAAGACTCTGCTCTGGATTGTCGAGGTACTTTCAAACTTCAACCCAAAGCTTGACAACTCCAAGGCCCACTCCACAATCCTTCCGGGTGCATCTGGGTTGTGCAGTATCCGTTGCAACGGGAGGCGGGTGAAGACAGTGATCTCGTGGGCTTGGAAGTAATGACGCAGCTTCCTCGAAGCCATAAGGAGGCCGAAGAGAAATTTCTGCACACCGGAGTACCTTGACCTAGCCCCCTGCAAGAGGGAGCTGACAAAGTAAACCGGGTGCTGCATCATCTTCTTCTTCTGCACCACTTCACTTGGCTGCGCGGGCCCTGCCCCGATGGCGTCAGACTCTGCCGGGGGCCTTGCCTTGTCGGCACCAGGCCCTGCCTGGGGAATTTCTGACGTGCCATCCGTCGGTCCTGCCGTTGCCACTGCCTCTTCGTTGACCTCCCTCTGTGCCACCAGTGCGGTGCTGACCACTTGATTCGTCGCCGCCAGGTACAGCAGCAACGGCTCTTGCGGTTTAGGCGCCACCAGTGCTGGTGTAAAAGAGAGGTACTTCTTCAGATCCTGAAGTGCTACTTCGGCCTCCGGGGTCCACTCCATGGGGCCCGCCTTTTTCAAAATCTTGAAAAAGGGAAGGGCGCGCTGGGCAAACTTGGAGATGAATCGACTCATGGCGGCAAGGCAGCCAGTGAGCCGACGCACATCCTTGATCCGCTTGGGCGCCTCAATCTGCTCAATAGGCTTGATCTTGTCTGGGTTTTCCTCGATCCCGCGCTGCAACACAAAGAACCCGAGAAGTTTGCCGGATGGAACGCCGAAGACACACTTCTTAGGGTTCAGCTTGAGGTTGATCTTGCGCAAGTTGGCAAACGTCTCCTCCAGGTCTTGTACAAGAGTTTCCCTGTCCTTGGTTTTGACCACTATGTCATCCATGTATGCTTCCATATTTCTATGTAGCTGGGGTTCAAAACCAATTTGGACCGCTCTTGCAAACGTTGAGCCAGCACTCTTCAACCCGAAAGGCATCCGTAAAAAGCAATACGTACCACATGGGGTGATGATTGTTGTCTTCTCTTCGTCTTCTCTTGTCATGAAGATCTGGTGGTAGCCCGAGTAGGCATCGAGGAATGATAACAGATCACACCCGGCCGCGGAGTCAACAATCTGGTTGATGTGCGGCAACGGGAAGGGGTCCTTAGGACAATCCTTATTGATATCTGTGTAGTCAATACACAGCCTCCACTTCCCGTTCGCCTTGCGCACTACCACCGGATT